>NW_019738356.1:35581-54513 GCF_002891405.2 Cryptotermes secundus
AAAAGACCTCATCGTAACTTTCTCGCCTTCACGGAAAATGTCCCTGTAGGAACTTTCTTGAACTCCCTTAGATAGTGAAAATCTTCCAGTGCTCTTCTTGACAGAGTAACCGCCGAATTTACATTGAATAATGTGTTACCAGGTAATTTCCATGTCATTCTGGCTTATGGCCAAACGCATTATAAGGTCATTCTTTTCTACTCTGATATATATTAGAAGGGCAAAAATGAATTATATGCATACATAATATTTATCTACAGAAATAATTGCTACAATATATTTCAGTACCTTTTCTTCCCAAATGCGATGTGTTCCGTAACTCATATTTATTTTAAAAGCACTGCCTTTTCGGGTATGACGCTATGTATTCTTGAAGAAGTTTACCATTGTTTCGGAGGGATATATTGCCTCTATCTTCAGGGTCTAAAATTAAATAAGTTATAATCAAACAGAGCAAGATTAAGACAACGCGTTCCTCCCAAATTTCTCTAAATTTCTACCAGGCTACACTGTGTCACATTACAGAAAACCAGTAATTGCCTAGAGGGCTTAAGGACAAAACAACGGAAAGCTAAGGACAGTTGGTGTCCCAGCCGAGATTTGAATCAGGTCATTTCCGGAACACAAGTCAAGGTAAGAGCTTTGCCGACTGAGCTATCCCACAAAATCTGTTTGTGACACAGTAAATTTGGCATCTTTATACTGTGGTCTTCTGGTTTATGACACCGTGAAGATGGAAATGGCGGTTTCGCCCAAAATGTCGGTAATAACTTACAACACTGTACAATGTCATAACCTAGAAGATGATAATTTAAACTTTCACCCCCTGGGAAAACCTCAAATCCCATATAACTGTGATATATTGCACTGGCTCTCAAATATTTGAACTTTGTCACATTTTAAACAGCGAAATCACAATATAATGGAAGCAATCGTCAAGCAGACTCGTAAAAATTGTTAAGAGTACAGTGATACAGTTTGAACATTTTAGGTTGACCACTTTTATGCGCACTACAGTGATACCTTACTGCCTTGTATAGATTAAAGAGCTGAACGCTTCGTGGAATATTTTTCTTTCTATCAGTCATGTAAATAAAATGCTAATAATTTTCGTTCTGCCGAACGCTAAATCGCGAATAATGGCTTCTGCGCACCCAAACTCAGAGGTCAAGCTAAAATAGGCAGCTTATAGTAGTGTTGTGTGGGTGTCTGTGTGGATTATACATGAGTAGAAGCTAAGATAAGTGTATGGCGTGTAATTGTTCACGACACTGCGACAAAACTCGTCACTTAGTGCACACACACACACACACACACACACACAGCGTACTGGGATGTGCTGAGTCGAAATAGATTTTTTGATTCCTGGAAGCCATTAGTTGTAATAAAACGCTATCGTTAGGGTTGTCCATTTCGGATTAATATCAAAAGAGATATTAGGAATACGGACTCCTAAATTTTGGAGAACGGATGCATTCAGTGCCGTGAAAATTGCGTTCGATGCGTTCTAGAACACACACAGACATATACATTGTGTATTATTCTATGTACTATATTGTCACGTAGTGTGAGTGACTATAGACGGAGTTTGGGTTGGATATTAGATTTATTAACCACTTTAAAATAATACTATGAGCTACAAACAATTACAGCGTCACCGCCAATCTCCAGAATTCACAAATCACCACAGCACCCGCTAAGCCTTTTCTCAGCCTGCTATGTCTTCACTAGTCGTTCCCTGGTAACGGTTTCTAACAGTGGATATTCTTTTGATTCCGGGCTCAAATTCTCTCTGAATATCAGCTCTTTTCTTCTATCCATTATCTTCACAGCCTCCCGTACAGTAGTCACTTGGTTGTCCTGACTCTCTTCATTTTAACCCCTCGGACTTCTTTACAAAACCGTTGCCCAGAAACGGCCCTGGTATATCCGCCCATCTCGCGGTGTTTGCACAGCAACGACTCTAAACGCTACCTCACGTACAGTATCCAAGGCTGTTAAGGCGGTAGAGCTTTGAATATGATTCCAATATTAATGTACAATCTTTATTCTAATTATGTGTACATTTTCATATCATAATTTTAATGTTTCTTCTTTAAATGGGGCACGCCGTAGTGTAGTTGGTTGAGGCACTAGGCTACAAACCGAAAGGTCGCGGGTTCCATTCCCTGGTTGAGGCACTATGCTACAAACCGAAAGGTCGCGGGTTACATTCCCAATGACGTAATTAATTTTTCACTTGACCTAATACTTCCAGCCGCACTATGGCCTTGGGGTCGACTCAGCATCCAACAGAAATGAGCACCAAGAATCTTCCTGCGGGTAAAGGGGGCCGGCGCTGGCTACCTCACCGCCATCTGTAAGCGGAATTTCTAAAAAATGTGGGAGCCTTGACGTCTCACAACCCTATGGGCCTCCACGGACTGTTACAGAGAGCTTTATATTTTACCCTTTTCTTCTTAAAATTTTAATTGTTATGAATTTGTAACAATTAAAAAGAAAAGAAAAAATTGCAGGTTATTAGAATAAGGAATTGTGCTTCTAAACCTTAAGAAAAATATTAACATAAGAATGAATGAAACAGGGGACGTCAGAGGGGAGCGTTGCCGGTTTCTCGAGATGAATATTTTGGCCCGCTTTGTACCTATAATACGTAACTTCGATAGAAAAAAAAGACGTGGGTTATAATACAAACGCAATGTTACTAAAAGCCATAATCGTTCATCTGTGACCGAATTCAGATAGTGACGATAAGAGCTGGCTGAATTTAGTGCTCTACATTCTGTGACGTTCAACTACTTCGGTTTCCATGGCAACACTTCGTGCATTCATGCAACAGAAAGTAACTGCATTTATATTCGGAACTCCGATAACAAGGGGCGGATTTATTTCTATATAATTTGTTAATCACATCTAAAAAATAACACTGTCACACGATAGAGTGACTATAGACGGGGTTTAGATTGGTAATCGGATTTTCAGAGTCACACTTACTTTACGACTAGCGATTTGCAGCCAATCAGTTCGTCTTGGCGACAAGCCCTTTGGGGCTCACGACCAGATACTTTTTTTTTACAACTTAAAACTTGTTGCCATACTCCTTATGTAACATCCTCCCTTACTAGGAGATGGGTTTGTCCCTATAAATATGATTGGCCTTGTCAAGTGTACGTATCGGATGTTATTCAAAATTATGAGTCAGAGGTCATTTACCGCCAAACAATTCGTGCCATCTTCTTTACATAGCCTCCATATGGACAGCATAGAAAGCACATTTTCGAACAGTTACGTCACTGTTACGTGTTACATAGTCGTTACCTAGCAATGGCTGTTTCCCTGGAAAATATGACACAATATAAAACCGTAGTTCTAATTGGTATATTTGCTTGTGCGGTACTTCGCGGCGCTGTCACTGCCTGCATCACACAGAGCTGAATTGTAGGCTGACTGATGAATGATGAATTGAAAAGGAAGTGGTCGTGGCCTAATCGAGAAAAATTTCTGGAATAACTGAGTAAAACAATGAGAAATTTATCAGGATAGCAGGTGCTAATTACTGAGAATCGAACGTAGCAACTCCAGAAGACGAGTGATGGGGGTTACCGCTACGCCAACCTGCTCAGTGAAGAGGAAAATCATGGGATTTGAGGTTTTCACGGCGGTGACTATGAAGAATGCCGTCTTCTGGGATGTGGCGCCATGTAGATCTTCGAAGGAACGTATCGTCTCCATCTTCAGGGTAGTCTGCCGTCACCTGCTGAAATTGGTTCTTCGTTCGCGTATTATTCTACCTTGAAGATGGAGGCAATATGTTCCTCCGAAAAGTCGGTTCACACAATATCTACACGGCGCCACATCCCTGAACACGACATTCTTCAAGAAGAATTCTGTATATGAGTTTCGTACGTCTGTCATATTGGTTAGAATTTTCGAAAATATGAACGCGTTTCAAAGGAGAAAAGTCCAAAATTTGACTTTACGTCATCGGGCGTACTGAAGCATTTTTATTTATATACAGAATCTGGTTAGGTATCGCGGAACACTGAAGAAATCAGAGTTCATTCTGTTACTTCAGTTTTAAATTATTCTTTCCGTGGGTTCAGATTGAGTCCCGCGATGTTTGCGCTTCAATGACCCTCTTGTAGCACCCCCCACTTCCACCCCCCAGATGGTAGACGAGAGAAACGGAGTTTTTTTTTAGTGGAATGAGAAATAGGAAGGGAGACAGAAGCACTTGTAGAAAACCTGGCATATGGACTGCCTTGAGACTGAACCGAAACCTCCGCGGTGAGAAATCTGAGATTATCAGTCTGAAACACGGCACGGCACGGCACCACCCACTTACTTACTTACTTACTCGTCAGCCATGGGTTTCTCTATGAAACTAGACTCATTTTGAAACATATATCCCCAATCTGTGCTTATTATTTGCCAATTCAGTAGCCGTTATAGCGAGAAGTTATGGACTGGACGGCCAGGGTTTGATTCCCGGCAAAGGCAAGGTATTTCTTTTCTCCCTAACGTCCATACCGGCTCTGGGGACCGCCCAGCATCCTGTTTAGTGTGTACCGGGAGTAAAGCGGCCGAGGCCTGAAAGTGAAAATCTCCAGCGTGTGCCTAGGTCCATAATGGTGAAGCTATACCTAAACTCCCCCATAAGTCGTCATGGCTTAGTGTTTAATTAATTAAGAACAGTGACAAATTTTACCTTACCTCCAGCTATTAATTTCGAGTTCTCGTAAATCATTCTCTGCATGTAATCCGCTGTATTTATAATTATTTTCTTAGTTAATTTTCTAAATTATCCACTGTGGATTAATCATCAGGTTTCTTAACGTAAGTGGTTTCCAGAAAGGGCATGAGGTAGTGTAGTTGGTTGAGGCACTATGATACAAGCCGGAAAGTTACGGGTTCGATTCCCGATGAGGTAATTTGATTTTTCAACTGACCTAATTCTTCCTGCAGCCATATGGCCCTGGGGTTCACTCAGCCTCTAACAGAAATGAGTACCAGAAATCTTTATCGGGATAAAGGGCGACTGGGCCGTAAGGCTGACAGCCTCACCGGCATCTGTGAGCCGATTGTCTAGAAAATGTGGGAGGCTCGACGTCTCACAACCCTACAGGCCTCGATGGGTTGTTTCAGGGATAGTTTTAACTTTTTTCTTTACCTTTATATTTTATTTTAATGTGCTAGTTCCGATGTGTGTTGTTGCTTCAGCAAGAGGTTCCTCAACGTCACTCCGTATATGAGAGTTCACACGGCATTCGAGGCACGAAGAACCCTAATAGCGACTTCTCGGCTTCCCTGTCAGCGATTGTACACTTTACTTATAAGAAAAAAGTGACAAAAAGGTAATATTCAATTTCGTAGCAAGAATAGAAAGAAACGAGGTGTGTATGAGGCCCGACGAGATGAATCGACCCAGTAAACCGCTCCTGTGAGGGGGGATGAAGGTGTCTGGGTGCCCCAAGGGAGCACAGAATGACTACCTCTATTACCCCTGTCGACTTTCTTTCATTTTTTTTTCTCTTCCCCCTACCATCGTTCAACCTCTATCGCATAGTCGAAAATTTCTCGATGCTCACACACTTTAACGTGCAGTCGATGTACCCGTATCGATATATCGATTATCTATCATCGTGTCGCAATAGAGAAGTTAACTTGTTTTAAACAGTTTTAGAACATTTCAGATATTGGTTGACGTATAATATTAGTAAGAGAGATTTATCCCTGTACTTAATTAGCCAGTACACAATATAGACGTATGGAAGAGTGGAGGTATTACTCCACCATTGTTGGACTCAGTACTAGATGAAGGTGAGTGGTCTGGTCACTGAGGAATTTAGTTACATTATTTCAAGGTCACTCTTGAAAACTCAGGTTTCTATTCCCAGAAGGAGTAGATAATTTTCTTGTCTTCATATTGTCCAGCCTGCTCACGGGCCCCACCCTGCCCCCTAGCCAATGTGTACCCTATTTATTGGTAGTAAATCAACCAAAGTTTGAAGCTGCCCACTCATCTGCATCCAGTACCGAAATTAAGAAAGAGTGGATCCATACCTCTACTCCACCGTACGTCTTCAAACTTGGTGATTAATTAAGCACACGGACAATTTTAGCCTTTATCAGAATCCATGTTGATTTCCCTACCTGAGAACTGGTGTAATTTAATTAATTCTATATTGTCTTATCCTCGGGTTCGATTCCCGATGAGATAATTCAATTTTACAATCGACCTAATCCTTCCAGCCGTACAGTGACCCTAGGGTCGACTCTGCCTCTAACAGAAATGAATAGCAGAAAGATTTCTGATGGGTAAAGGACGGCTGGCGCATAATGCTGACAACCTTACCGCCATCTATGAGCCAATCGTCTACATAATGTGGGAGCCTCGACCTCTCACACCCCAATGGGCCTTCACGGCCTATTACAGGGATAGCTTTACTTTTTAACCTCTTTATCTTGTCTTATTGCTTAGGTTCCGGTCTTGAAAGCCGAAATTAACGGCCGTGGGGATCCGTTGCGCTGACCACACGACACCCTCTATCCGCTAAAGTTGGTACTAACTTTGCGGACAAGCGGCGGTCGCTCGGTCGGTGTCGTTCGCTTGAGGACTACAGGCCACGAATTTTTTTTATGCTTATGTAAATCGAGTGTTTGGACTGGACCCTAGGCTTAACTCAGGGGTTATATATTGGTTTCTTACGGCATAGTCTCGGGTTTAGTTCCTGGTGTATTTCGAAGTGGAACTGAAGCAGTTTCTTCCATTTTCTCTTGCTCATCGTTACTACATTATGTCTCCATATTCATCTGTCACCACCCCGTGAATCGTGTGATAATCCTGGCCACGCAGCACATTATCACAACCTTGTTCTTTAAGTTTGGGGCTCCATCTTTTGCTCGGCACTTGGCTGGTTGGAGGTTTAGGATTGTAACGTCGGATTTTGTAAGGAAAATTTGTCGTTATAATTCTCTCAACTTCTTGGCAGTTGGTTCTTGTGGTGAGCAGAATAAGAGACATATTGCTCTTCTGCAGGAAGGTCTAGCCTCTTGTAACGGTTCACAAACCGCTGACTATTCCAACTAACCAAGCTACAGTCATAGTATTGAGGACCATCGGAACAGTCAGTACGAAGGAGAAACAGACTCAGTATCGCTTCGTATTTCCGAAATTCCGAATAAAATACTCGTCCAGGAGGTCGATTTTTGTGGTTCTAGGTTTTCCTTGATCTTCCACATTGTCACCAAGCAAATGCTAGGATAGTAATTCGATTACGCCACGACTGTTTCTTTCCAAATCCCTTGCCATTCATCACTCATCTACAATTCATAGCTAAAGAAAAAGACCATTAGGAAGACATAGGGACGTATAGGAGAGTAATATTAAAATATATTTTGGCGTGTTAACCTGTTGCTAGGCAACGACAGCGAAATAATCAGCTATTTCGTACATGTGCCAGTGCTAAGTAATGGCCGTAACAGATACGTAACACGCACCAGTGAAGTGACTAGGAAGCGATGTTCTCTACGTGGTCCGTGAGTTAAGTGACGCAACCATAGAATAACTGTTTGGAGATGTGCTTTCTGTGCGGTGCGTGGCAAAATGTTATAGGCTGGACAAGTCTCTAGTTAGTTTTATTAAGATTATGACCGTAACGGTTCAGCTGCAAAAGAGACATCTGGTCGTGAGTCTCGAGGGGCTTGGCGCCAGGACGAATTGATTAGCGATAAGCCACCAGCCGTGAAGTAACTCTGACCCTCAGTGTGCTTAGCTGTGAGACCGTCGCCGGACAGTGAGCACCTGAACACGGAAGCTGAGGAAACTACGGAGTTGGAAGCCGTTACCAGGCGACAACCGGTGAAGATACGGCAGACTGAGAAGGATTAGTGCGCGCTGTAGTGAATTGTAGACTTTGCGAAGTGTCGATAATTATATAGGTACCTATAGGTACTTTACGTCTAAACAACTTATGTGATGGTGGTTTCCTATTTGTAGTGATGTTTGCCTCTGAAGATGGTCCACAGAGACCGAAACATGTAAGGGTGTTAAGTTTTCATGTAGTAAAAACTTACAGGTCACATTGGACGGAGTGATTTATATTTGTAGGTAACTATTGTTAAGATCTGTAAGTGTTCAATAAAACAAATTACCACTCCAAACCCCCTATATAGTCACTCAATCACATGACAATATCTTAAAGTAATAAGATAGGAGACTGCAGAATGGATTAATCCGGCTGAGGATAGTGGGCAGCTTGGGCTGTTGTGTACAGTGGAACAGACCTTCGGTTTGCAGAGTATCCAGGGAATTGTTTGAGTACCTGAGCGATTGGGAAGTTCCCGAGAAGAACTGAGCTTCAAGGAGTTACGCGCCACAGAGTAGGAAGGTTTGAAATACGAAAGAAATCCTTTCCCGGTAACGTAAATATTATTCAGTCCGCGTTAATAATTCAGGCTCATCATGGATCGACCTATCGAAAGTAAAAATATTTACACAAGAAGGGAGGGGGTATCATGTTCAAATTGAAGAATGGAATATACAAAGAGAAAGGGGAAAAGGAAAAAAGAAATGAAGGAGAACAAGAGAATAAGTATGAAACAATGAAAGAGAGAAAACAAGACGAGGCAAGGAAGAAGGGACAATTAACAGGGCCTATTAAGTATAGTCCATAAACCAGTAAGCAAATAAATATATGTTGAAATGTGCTGCCTTCTAGATTGTGACGCCGTTGATCTGGTAGAAAATATGGGAGGAACATGATGCCTTTATCTTCAGGGTACAAGATTTTACTCTATCCTGAAGATGGATTCGATAATTTTCTCCGAAACGTTGATATTATACCTGTCTACGCGGGGTTACATCCCAGACGGCAGTAACTTTCATCTCCACATTCTGATGAACTTCACACCTCACGGATACTATGTTGCTTCACCTCACGGATACTATGTTGCTTCACCTCACGGATACTATGTTGCTAACCGAATTTCGGTTTATATTATCTGAATTCCTTATGTCGTTTGTTTAGGTTAAGAAGAGTAGCGAAAATAAGATTTTGAGTTTCTTACGGGGCAGTGGCTATGGATGCTACACCGTGTGGTCTGGTAGATGCTTACAGACGTTCCTCCTAAACGTCGGTAACGATACAGCAGACTACACTGCGTCATGTCCTCCAAGGCCGTAACCTTCCGTACCAAAACTTTCAGATACAATTCCTTATATCTCAGATAAAATAGAAAGTCGTGTATGTGGATTTGTAGCTTTCTTATAACAAAAAGAGCATTCTGAACAGGAAATCCAAGCGTGTATTTTTCTGGTATTACGAACAGAAGGATGCAAATAACCGCTATGTTACATTTACGGGCAGCTCTCTGCAATGGCAGTAAAACAACAAACACAATTTCACATGAATTCGAACATGAAAGAAGGAAACGAACACAGTCCTACTTCTTACACTTGACCATTTTCGACAGAATGCGCAGTGGATTTGATCAAGCCTACTAACTTAGGCGTTGTAGGGTGTGCATGGGGTTATAACACGGCCTTAGAGTGCGTCACCCTTCCTCCCTTCCACAGTACAACTGAAACCACCGATCTGTTACTTCTTGCCATATTCTCGTCACTTATCCGCATGCGCAAAGGAGAGGCCAGGAATAAAAAGCTCGGCCTGTATAAGAAACGAACAGACTACACGGCTTTCAAAAGAACACGACGTTTAAAGAAAATTTATGATTAAAATTTAAAACTTATGAATTTTGAATATTACACAGTGACGCATTTCCTTTCGTGTTTCGTTGCTTAGCAACGATTTAACGCATACGACATTGATCAACTGAAATATATGTGAACAAACATAAATTTATCCCTGGGCATAATTAGTTAAGCAACCATAAATACGTATTGGGAAGTGGAGGTATAGCTCCGACATTTTGACCTCAGCAGTATATTGGAGTGAGTGATCAGCTACATGACCCTGCAAACTTTACCCACCTAAGAAAACAAGGTGCTTGTAATGAATTGTTCGACTTTTCGATACTGATGTTCAATTTAATTCGATTTCGATTATCAGTCAAGATAAAGTTTCGAGATATCGACAGAAATCAACAAGAACTATAATGTATGCTTTATTACTTAAGAATCACAGGCATTATAAACATTAATAAATTAACGATAATGGGTTCAATCGATACACGCTTCGCCTTACGGGGGTAATGAGGAATAGCCTATGAATGAAGGAGGGAATTTCTAAATATAGTCCTTGAAATCGGAAGATATTAATGAGTACTAATTCCCTGAGATGAATGTCATCAAGTTATAAGCCCCATATATCTCTTGTGATATTCACTTGGTTGCCTGCCGCCTTATTCTTTTGCTTCTTCTTCTTTTTCTGGGGGTATTTTTAAGTCGTCTGCATCTCAGCTCATACCATATACGTGTATATTTATGCATAGTAAATGAAAGTGTGCCGGTCACGGTAGTCGAGTGGTCTAAGGCATGTACTGTCTTCGCTCGCTTGGAAGCCGGGATCGTGGGTTCGAATCCCACTCAGGGCATGGGTGTTTAGTTTGTGTGTGTGAGCTTTTCTGTGTTTGTGTACAGATAGAGGCCTTGCGACGAGCTGATCACCCGCCCAAGGAGTCCTACCGAATGTGTAAAATCTAGAAAAACCGAAGTGAACGGAGAAGTTCATGGAGGTAGGCCTAGGCCCACTGGGGCTGTAGTGCCAAGGGGGAAAAAATGAAAGTGTACGTATATGTACTTGTTTCCTATTCCGAACGGTTTCCGAGATAGAGCTATTTCACTGTACCCTGTACAGACGAGCAACACGCCGTGTCCTCACACGAGTTGCAAAGTGCATTGATGTTGGCCGTGGAATTTTCGAAAATTTATTATATGTATTAGGTAAACGGTACCAACTTCGACACTTGAACAGTAAATACCGGTATTAGAAACAGTACGTAATATCTCTTTCTTATCAACAGTTTTGGAACTGTACAGTAAAATAGCTGTATCTCGGAATAGGACACATGTTCATTCATATACATTTTTTGCTTAGAATGGCCGATACTGTGACCTTCCAGAATACTGACCTTTCCTTCCGAGAAACCCTGTATTATATATATATATATATATATAATGTACGTGTTAATAGATTCGAAATTCCCATAAAAGAATATTACTTAATGATGACAGTGGCATTGAAAGTGATGCCATAACGGTAACACCCTAGTCTTACATTCTGGAGGTACTTGGTCCGAAACACGGTTGGGACATCGACTATCCTGACTGAGTTATTTCGTGCTTTATCAGTCCCTCCATACAATTGCTGGGCAGTACTTCCACTAGGCTACGACTGACTCCTACCACATCCTTACAAAATTATTATTCATCATTCATTCTACCATATGAGCACTACACAGATTTAGACATCAATTGCTTCGTAAAATAAAGCTTAAAAATAAGTTACCAGTGCTTCGCATGCATTTTGTGCCTCCATCTTCAGGGTAGAAGAATAAATTCAACGTGAAAAAAAGATAAAAATACAGGGAGAGAAAGGATCGAGGCTCTGATCGAAGCAATATGAGTCAGGTCGCTAAAAGGAACTCTACCAGACTACACGGCGTGCCAGAAGACAGTAATTTTCAATACATTTGAATTCTGATCGGATGGTTTGAATGATGTTTTCAGCGAAAGCAGCCGCTGCGTATTATCGTTGCTCAAGTCCCCGGGCGCCACCCTTATCGACTTCCTGCACAAAGAGGAAACAACAATTGCCTCTCACACTCAACTGAACACGCAGTGTACGTATCGCGCATTCAAACACAAAGACAATGCATCTCACTTTCTTTAACAATCTAATTTTAGATTTGCCTACAAGTTTATTATCAGTTATTTTGAGCTGTCTAAATCCTCTGATAAATGTCGAAGTCAAAAGTCGAAAGTTATGTTACGACCGGGCCGCGCCATAGCTCAAGCGGTTAGTCGCTGGCTTCCCACCGCGGCGGCCCGGGTTCGATCCAGGGGTCTGGTCAAGTGGGATTTGTGGTGGACAACGTGGCGCTGGGGTAGGTTTTCTCTTAGTACTTCGGTTTCCCCTGCCAATCTTCATTCCACCAACTGCTCCACAATCACCCTCACCTATCATCTGGGGCTGGTACAATAGGCCAGAAGTGGCCGCAGTACAAGGGACTTAGTCCCACCCCACTAGCAATAAGAAAAAATAATATGTTACGACCGACGGTCAGTCGGCCAACATGTCTTCCTGTCAAACCCTATCTGGGGCCCAAGAACAAATTTTTATTACTGCCACACAGTTGCGGGTTTGTTGATGTGGGGCGCCATCTATGGCGACAGTACGGGTCTATCGTTTACAATTACTGCTGGTTTCGCCAGCGCAGTCATTCTCGGATCCGAGTTCCGCAGGACTCATGATCATATCTCACCGTCTCAGATTCGAGAATCCCCCAACCTGGAGGGCCAGGTCCCCAGGAACAGGGTGGCAGAGTTATACCCACAAACACTGGGTTCCCATTTCGTCGCCTTCTACAACTGGCAGAGATACGGTGTTTGATACATGAAGTTCGTACCTCACAGGAAACATTGCACCTCTATAACAACGATTAACCGGTTAATGTCGTCTGGGGAAATGGTTCCTTTTCTGTGTGAGAATCATTTGAAAAACACAAATGTATTGTGTGGACAAAATAAAGAGTTTTTTAATGCTGAAATATGTGGCACATAGTTAGTTAGTTATTTAGAGAGGGTGGGTTTCCCCTTGCACCGCGACCAGTTTGATCTATTGTGCTTCCCTCTATGATATTCTACCAGTCTCTGTATCCTACCGGTACTGGTGCTTACCATCAGTCCCGCCCAGCCAGCGAGACCGGCTCTACTAGCTGAGAGGTATCTATAATGCTTCCCCCATCTATCAGAGGCGTTAGAGACTACTGTTGGGCGGGAAATGTCCTTGAAATTGGCTCAGTGACCTCCTTTGGAGACATGAGGTTCTTTTACGTGCCGTAAAGCTACGACACGGGACCCACGGCTTAAAGTCCCTCCCGGAGGACTTGTTCCCTGAATTTTTCCGCCCTTAAAAATTCCACGACCTCCGCCGGGTTTGAACCGCGTACTATGAGTCATGAGGTGGAAACGTTACCTCTAGACTACGGAGGCCGCTGGCACATATAGTTACCGATGCGCTTTAAAGAATTATAAAGATGTTATTCAACCTCTCACCGTCCTTTCTGTATTTCTTCATGAAATAATCTATGCCTAAACAATTAAATTTTTCATTAACTTCAAGTTACATTGGCTTCCTTCCTAGACGATCTAAATTTTGGCGCCGTTGAAAATTATATATATATATATGTTTTCAAATGTTTTTCTGAATATCGAATTAGCAGTTTCCTCAGAATGTTTGATACATATCTACCAGACTACACGACGGTACATGCCAGAAGACAGTAATCTTAATATTCACAGTAGTGGATCCTCAAATCTCAATGAATTTTTCGTATATTTGTGAAATTTCTTCCACGTCATAGTTTTGCCCTTGGACTGAGTGTCTCTTTGATAGAAAAGTCTGACTACCTATTGTTTTATATGTATAAAAAATGACATAAAGTCAGTTCATGGTATTGAAAAAGAGAATACAAGTTGAAAAATGTGTTAATATATTTCCCTGCCTCCTCACAGCACAGAGCGATTTTTGGTATTACTGAGAGCTCTCTCCGAACGCTCATTCATACTCGTACGATGAAAAACTGGGGAGATTTGAGAAGAAAACTCGAGGTAAGATGCTAATAAATCATACACATAACTGGTGCTACAGCGTGATGGTGGCCTATCTCTTTCTGCCATAACGACAGAACCAGGGAAAGTGGGAGGAGGACACCATTAGTTTCTTAAAATATTGTCACGTATTAGGGTATGTGTGACTATTAGACGGGGTTTATTAATTTATTTCGCTTATACCACACAATTTGTAACTGCAAACAATTAGAGCGCTATCGCTAAACTCCGAAACACCCGCCAAGCCTTTTCCAGCCTGCTGTGTCTTCACCAACCGTTTCCTAACAATGGCTTCTAACAATTAGGATTCTTCAGTTTCTTGCGCTCAGGTCGTTCCTTCGTCGACTCTCGTTCAGAACTGCCTGCCAGGTATTCCCTCAACTGAACTGTACCGCCATCTCTTCTCAGCCTCCCTTATGGAGCTCACCTGCACTCAGCATTCAGTTTTCAAATATCAGCTCTCTTCTTTTATAACCACTTTGCAAGGACAGAATAGAAAACATTGTTCCCAAAAATACCTTTATTGTTTTTTGCGTATTATTTGTAACGTGAACGTGTTTACCGAGCCGTTGCATAGCAATGCATGTCTTCTGTGGCTCCACTATTCTGATGTCACAGTATGCTAAAACATTAAATTTCTATATTTGGTGTGTAGTCTCTGTGTGTGAACGGAGATGATTGGGAGGGGACTGCAGTAGGAAACCCACTGTCATGACGGTCCTATTGGAATTAACACCAGATTGTTTTTTTGTATTTACTTGCTCACTTATATACCTCAAATTTGTGTTCATATTAGATTTCTTTGCTTGTTGCTTTAGGTTATTGCTTTTATTTATTTGGCTATCCAAGTTTATTTTCTTTATGTACTTTCCTTTTTTGTTCCTTGTACTACTTCCATTCTTTACTTGTTTCATTTGTCGGTTTAATTATTTTGTTTCATTTACTTACAAGCCGTGATAGCGCAGTCGGCACAGCGACTTGCTGCAGGTTCGACGACCGAGGGGTCGGAATTCGAGTTCCGGTAGGGTCAAGGATTTTCTCCAAGTTGTCCAGACCGGCTCTGGGGTTCACCCAACCTCCCATGCAATGGGATCGGGGGTTCTTTCCATGGTGGTAAGGAGGCAGGTGCATGAAACTGACCATTTACCTCCAACTAGTGCCGAGGTCAAGAAAATGTGGATCTATACATACACTTCCCCATACGCCTTCATGGCGTAGTGTTTAATTAGTTAAGCACAGGGTCAACTTTATCTTTTTTACTAATTATTAGATAATTATTTATTTCTTTATAATTACTTCTGTCCATATTTGTATTCACTTTCAATTATTTATTCGTAATTATTTGCTTAGTTACTTATAAATATTTATTTGTATTTACTTAGTTATTCATTTTTAATTCTTTATATTTGTGTATACAAGTTATACAAGCCAACATCAGAGTATGAA
This sequence comes from Cryptotermes secundus, assembly GCF_002891405.2. Classification (NCBI taxonomy): domain Eukaryota; kingdom Metazoa; phylum Arthropoda; class Insecta; order Blattodea; family Kalotermitidae; genus Cryptotermes; species Cryptotermes secundus. The sequence goes on from NW_019738356.1 coordinate 50,820, forward strand.
GATGATGAAGTGGAAAAAGTGTATGACACAATTGAAGAAATTCTTCAGGAAGATGGAAGAGGAGACACAAACAGCATCATATTGGGAGACTGGAACAGCATTGTTGGAGATGAACCATATCAGAATATTGTTGGATCACATGGACTAGGAAGACGGAATCACAGAGGTCAAATGCTTATTGACTTTTGTGAACGAAATGGATTGATTGTTACCAACACTTGGTTCAAGAAGCCAAAGAGAAGAATTTACACATGGAAGGCACCTGGGGATTGGAAGAGGCATCAGCTGGACTACATCCTTGTGAAACATCGATTCAGAAACAGTGTGAAGGATGTGAAGACGCTTCCTGGGGCAGACATTGACTCTGACCACAACTTGCTGGTTGCCAAGTTCCGAACCAGGTTGAAGAAAATTATAGGATTTCGAAAGCGCAGACCCAGATGGGATTTGGAGAAGTTATATGCTCAAAGACAAAGCGTGCAAGAGACTCTAGAAGAGAAACTCGGTGCAATTGAAGGTGAAAGCGGAAATGCTGAAGCGCAGTGGAACGATATAAAAGAATGCATGTTAGATACTATCAGTGATTTGGTAGGTAAAGTTGAGAAGATAGCAAGAAAACCATGGGTTACACAGGAGATGATGAGTAAAATGGAGGAGCGAAGGAAATGGAAGAATGTCAACAATGAAGAAGGCAGGAGGAAATACAGGAGACTGAGGAATGAATTGAAAAGAGCCACGGACAGGGCCAAAAAGGAATATCTTGAGAAGATATGTAATGAGATTATGGAATTTCAAAGAACAGGCCGTTATGATTTGATGTACATGAAGACAAAAGAACTAGGATGGAAAGAGAATCATGGGATTCAAAATGTTGGCATCGAAGACTCCCAGGGGAATAGAATAGTAGATCAGAGGCAAGTGCTGAAAATTTGGGAAAATTATATTTCAGAACTATATGATCGACCTAATCGGCCAGAAACCTTAGAAGTTGAACCGGAAGAAGAAGTAGATACAGACGAGAAAGGACCATATATTTTACAAAGTGAGGTGGAAAAAGCTATCAAGGAAATGAGGAAGGGAAAGGCTACAGGAGATGATGATGTACCTGGAGATGTGCTCAAGTTACTGGGAGAAGGTGGTTTGAAAACACTGACAAAACTAATGAACACCATATATGAAAGTGGAGAGTGGCCCAAGGACTTTACAGAAGTTACAATGATTGCCTTAAAGAAAAAGACAAAAGCTACAAAATGCAGCGACCATCGCACAATAAGTCTTATTGCACATACAGCAAAGATAATAGCAAAGATACTTAAAAGAAGAATTGAAAGGAAAATAGAGGATGTACTTGGAGAAGATCAGTTTGGATTTAGAAGAGGAAAAGGAACCAGGGATGCAATTGGGATGATGAGAATTATAGCGGAACGAACTTTGGAGATAGATGAAGAACTGTGTGTTTGCTTCATAGACTGGCAGAAGGCATTTGACCGGGTAAACTGGACCAAATTAATGCAGATCCTGAAAGAAACAGGTATCGATTGGCATGAAAGAAGATTGATTAGCAAATTGTACATGGATCAGAAAGTTAGAGTACGACTGGACAGGGGGGAGACAGGAAGTGTGCAGATTGGAAGAGGAGTTCGACAAGGATGCTGTTTATCACCAATTCTGTTCAACTTGTACAGCGAATGCCTTACCAAGGAAGCTCTGGATGGGCTCGGTGACTTCAAAGTAGGAGGGCAAATTATTCAAACTGTGAAATATGCAGATGACCTTGTGTTAATGGCTAAGGAAGAAACTGTGCTACAGGGCATGATTGATAGACTAATTGAAATTGGAAGGTGCTATGGCATGGAAATGAATGTGGAGAAAACAAAAGTAATGAAAATTTCGAGACAACCAACCCCAGTCACAATAAAGATAGACCAAAAACAAGTGGAGAATGTGAAATGTTTTAAATATTTGGGTAGCTTGTTAACAGATGATGGAAGGTGTACTTGTGAAATTAAATCCAGGATTGCCATGGCAAAAGCTGCATTTAGCAAGAAGAAGAATCTTTTTACCAGCAAATTGGACTTAAATTTGAGGAAGAAACTAGTGAAATGCTACATTTGGAGCATAGCTCTGTATGGGGCTGAAACATGGACACTTAGGGCAGTAGATCAGAAACATCTGGAAAGTTTCGAAATGTGGTGTTGGAGAAGAATGGAGAAGATCAGTTGGACCGATTATGTGAGAAATGAAGAAGTGTTAATTAGAGTCAGTGAGCAGAGGAATATCCTACATGAAATAAGAAAACGGAAGGCTAATTGGATTGGTCATGTTTTACGCAGAAACTGCCTTCTAAAAGAAGCTATCGAAGGAAAGATAGATGGGCGGATAGAAGTGACAAGAAGACGAGGAAGAAGACGTAAGAAGATGCTGGATGACCTTGGGGACAGAAGAGGATACTGTCATTTGAAGGAGAAAGCTCTAGATCGCATTAAGTGGAGGAATTGTTTTGAAAGAGACTGTGGACCTGTCGTCTTGACAGATTACTGATGATGATGATGATGATGATGATGATGATGATATTTGTTTTGAATTATTTTTATTTGTTTTCGTTTAATTCTTTAAATAATTTTAATTATTTATTGGTACTTATATGTTTATGTTTATTAATTTGATTTGTTCGTGTAATTGTAATTATTAATTTCGGAACATAAAATCTATACAGAAAACAATTTCTGTCAATATGCAAAATTTGTTCCCCTTAAAAAGCGCCTAATACCTGCTTCATTACAGAGTTCAGTGTTGAGCTCTTGTGAAAAACTAATGAATATTCATGTTCGCAAAACCCATTACTAACCGTCTCCTGGGTCGGTAGGATCCAGTTCACCCTCTCACTTTAAGATACATTTTAATATTATCCTTCCAGCCATATCTATATCTCTCAAAGTCATATCGTACTGTAAGGTCTGTTAAGAACAATTTTGTACAAATTTCTTACCGTTCAAAAACAAAACCTCAGCACTAACAAGAAATGAGAATGCTTTCTGTGGAAGAAACTTCGCCCACTTTCTCTTATGTAGGCCTTCATTCTTCGACCGTTCCTCCGAAACGTCTGTAAACTTCTACCACACTACACGGCTGTGTTAAAGTTATCTCTTGGCTTAACTAATTAAGCACGATGCCATGAAGAAGTATGGGGAGTGGATGCATAGCTCCACCCTTCTTAACCTCGGCAGTAGATGGAGGTGAGTGTTCAACTTCGCACCCCTCCCGCTTTAACCCCAGGGAAACAGCTCCCAGTAGCCATCTTACAGAAGGCTGAAGTGTGACTTGAAAATCTGTCGGCCTACTTCTCATGTTCCATAAACCGTTCTTGCTTTATGACTCCATCAGGGCCAGTCGTCGGTTGAAGAGGGGTTGGGTGGGGGGCAGTGTCGCTTGAATTTCAATCTCTGTTCGTGTGACATCTTTCAGGGGTTTCCAAATATCTTTTATGTTTTTCTTTGTGAATAAATATCGCCTCTGTCTGTTGAACGTATTGCAGTATCGGAAAGATCAATATTCTGTATCAAATAAATTGATAGGGGTTTGATTTCCGGGCAGGAACCAGACAGAATCCGAGGTCCACCCAGCGTGGAGGTTCTTCCCCGAGGGTAAAGTAGTTGGGGGGGGGGGTTGAGGCTCAACACTCACCTCCATCTGG
>NW_019738356.1:55286-55837 GCF_002891405.2 Cryptotermes secundus
CCCCATACGCCTTCATGGCGTAGTGTTTAATTAGTTAAGCACAGGGTCAACTTTATCTTTTTAATTAATTATTAGATAATTATTTATTTCTTTATAATTACTTCTGTCCATATTTGTATTCACTTTCAATTATTTATTCGTAATTATTTGCTTAGTTACTTATAAATATTTATTTGTATTTACTTAGTTATTCATTTTTAATTCTTTATATTTGTGTATACAAGTTATACAATCCAAGATCAGAGTATGAAGATGATGAAGTGGAAAAAGTGTATGACACAATTGAAGAAATTCTTCAGGAAGATGGAAGAGGAGACACAAACAGCATCATATTGGGAGACTGGAACAGCATTGTTGGAGATGAACCATATCAGAATATTGTTGGATCACATGGACTAGGAAGACGGAATCACAGAGGTCAAATGCTTATTGACTTTTGTGAACGAAATGGATTGATTGTTACCAACACTTGGTTCAAGAAGCCAAAGAGAAGAATTTACACATGGAAGGCACCTGGGGATTGGAAGAGGCATCAGCTGGACTACATCCTT
>NW_019738356.1:59315-163279 GCF_002891405.2 Cryptotermes secundus
CTTCTCCGTTCACTTCGGTTTTTCTAGATCTTACACATACGGTAGGACTCCTTGGGCGGGTGATCAGCTAGTCGCAAGGCCTCTACCTGTACACAAACACAGCAAAACGCACATACACAAACTAAACATCCATACCCTGAGTGGGATTCGAACACACGATCCCGGCTTCCGAGCGAGCGAAGACAGTGCATGCCTTAGACCGCTCGGCTACTGTGACCGGCAGTGTATAAGAATAATATATAAGAATTCAGTTCGTACCTCACAGGGAACAGATCCGAACCCACGATCCCGGCTTCCGAGCGAGCGAAGACAGTGCATGCCTTAGACCGCTCGGCTACCGTGACCGGCTCCGTAACGGCTTTACCTTCATCATTTTGAATTTCAGATAATTTTGTAATAGGGAATGTTCGGGTCATTCGTCGAAACGACGTAAACAACAGAGAGGATTTATCTGGCTCAGGACAGGAGTTAGCATAGGGTTTTTATGAACCGGGTGATGAACACTCGAGAAACTGTAAGCTTTTTAAGAAGAACTCATCTCTACTTGCCAGCTGCTTTCATGCTGGTTCCTTGCTTGACTTATTTTCCGATCCTGAAGATGGAGGCGATGTTTCTCCGAAACGTCCGTTGACTTTCAACGGACTACATCTCGTTATATCCCAGAATATAGAACTCTCCATGGAGTCAATCGGGATATTGGACCAAGAAAAATAGCCATTTTAATAACGATATATCATAGCTGTAATATTGAGAATAAATGAAATCAGGTAGGCCCTTTTTGCTTTCAATGTACTGATGTCTGAAAGAATTTTTGCTTCTTAGGCCACTGACAGAAATTTCTTGCGAGATAGAATTCCAAATGAGGAAGGAAGAAAAAAGGATCTAAAGCAAACAGTGTATGACATAAGAAGTAAAATATTATCAGTCAACGCTCCTGATCTTCCGGGATACAATGCTATAGTTCAGTAGAAGTTTTAGGACGTTTCGGCGGAAAATACTCCCTCCATATTTAGGGAAAAGATTCGTGTCCTTTGGTTTACTCTTCGAGCATGAATATGTGGGGGGCAGCAATTTGTTTCGAAATGTGAGTAATATCTATCAAACTATACGGCGTCACACCCCAGAAGGCAGTACTCATCCTAGTCATCGTCGAGACAACGTGACAATTGGCACGAACATTTTGTTTAGCCCTGAGACTTTGCAATATATATCATCATGTAAAGTCTATTGGTAACGGAACCAGGTGGCAGCACCTGTACACCACTCCCCCATTCACAATGGAATATCGAATGATATTTAAAGAAGGATTATCAGAGTAAAACGGATGGCATATAAACCTTAAGCTTCGGGAAATGGTCCCGCTCTGTGTCGATAATTCAAATACGAATGGGCCTCTGTCTGACAAGTGCGAAATGCTCCATCCGACAACTTTCAGTTCAGTGTTTCTTATCTACATTAGCACTAGTCTTACACTTGTTCAGTAATACAATTAGATAAAAGATAAAATCAATGAGCATGAGATGGGTAGGGCGAGAAGAAATGCATACAGGGTTTTGGTGGGAAATCAGAAGGAAAGAGCCCACTAGGAAGAAGACGACGTAGGTGGGAGGATAATATTAACACGGATATTAGAGAAAGGGGTTGTGATGGCAAGGACCGGATTAATTTGGCTCAGGATAGGGGATAGTGGTGGAAACTATTCATTAAACCACATTTCCATGAAGTGAGCCGGGGTAGCGCAGTCGGTATAGCGACTGCCTACGGGCTGGACGACCCTGAGGTCGAAGCTCGAGTCCCGGTAGGGTCCATATCGTCCAGACCGGCTTTGGGATCCACCCAGCCTCCTATACAAAGGGTACCGGGGGTAAAACGGCAGGGGCGTGAAGCTGACCACTCACCTCTAGCTAGTGCCGATGTCAAGAAAATGTGGATCTATACATCCACTCCCTCATACGCCTTCATAGCGTAGTGCTTAATTAGTTAAGCACAGGGACAACTTTACCTTTACATTGTCATGTAAGAGGTCATTAAGCCCAAGGGCTTAGATGGGAGGATAACATTAAAATTGATATTAAAGAAATAACATAGGGGTGGGTAGACTGGATTCATATACCTCAGGAACAGGGACCGGATTTGGGCTCTTCTATATTGTCAAGATTTATTGACAGGACACTGGGTTTTGTGTGATTGTTAGATAGAATGAACAATTGTATCTACTGGTAAAAAAATAAAAGGTAAAACTGTCCCTGTAACAGGCCGTAGAGGCCCATAGTGTTGTGAGACGTCGAAGCTCCCACATTTTCTAGACAATCGGCTCACAGATCGCGGTGAGGTTATCAGCTTTACGCGCCGGCCGTCCTTTACCCCCAAGAATGTTCTTGGTACTTATTTCTGTTAGAGGCTGAGTCGAACCCAGGGCCACAGTGCGGCTGGAAGGATTAGGTCAATTGAAGAATACACTGACGTCATCAGGAATCGTGTAGCATAGTGCCTCAACCAACTACGCTACCGCGTGCCCCGTAACTACAAATAATTATAACAACCTCACGGATATAAACACGTTACAAATTCCTGCTCCAAACATAAGGCCTCTGTGTCTTCTTCAGGCACTTCTGGGTGCTCCCGTCATCACTAGAGGGAGGCTGACTCGCTACTGGCTCATGGTCGGTTAGACTGCCGCTGGCACTCGCCAGCACAGTCATTCCTGGCTTCACTTTCCTCGAGATCCATGACTACATAATCCTACACATGTGCATGTTCCGAAATTGGGCCTCCTCTACGACGAGGGAGGTGCCGAGCTTTCTGTGTAGGCTCAACGTTTGTTGCACGAGTATATCCGCGCTGTCACGGCACCCAGGTCACTATGGGCCCTGTGCACGCTCTGCCACTGTACTATACTGAGTAACATTGGTACAAGGTACACAGAGGTTTCCTGCAGGCTTATGCAGCAAGTTATGCCCTATTCTCATCCGTCCCCACTATAAAGCCTCAGCACGGACCGCATAGAAAGCATTGCTTCTAATGCATGTGTATCAGTTGTCTCGCAAACGTGTTTACCTAGCCGTTGCCTCGCAACGGATATTGTAATCGTGTCACAATATAATTCTGGGAATTTCTTGAGTGGCGGAGCAACTGCTAGGGTGTCAAGGATGGCTGGGCTCCATGTAACACCATACAAAACAGCGTACAATATTTATTTCAGCCAGAGGACAGTCTTGAGAGCACGGATAAGGCAGTATGCATGTGCTTACGGCAGTAAGAGTTCGCCCACTCCCTCCCACTGGTACAGCAGGAAAGCACTGGATGTGTTGTGAAGTGTAGCTACTTTGAGCGTATCTGATGCAGTTTAGGGCGATAATGTTTCTTAAAGGAGATTCAACTGCAGTGAAAGATCAGTCATCAACGCCGTGGCACAGTTACAAGGTGATTTTTCTTTATCATTTGACACTTTAAAATTGATGATACTTTTTTTTATTACTGAACTTAATAGCATTAAACTTTCGTGGACCTTTATGTGCATCTTGCATAATGGTATCTTAAACGAAAACATTTTTAAGTGTGACATCTTCGAAGCGCAAGAACTTTGCAGAAACGAACAATGAAATTACGTAGAACCTCCATCAAATTTGCTGTATGAATAAATTTAATTTCGGACTGAATATCAATTTTCAATTATTGAATTTTTGTTAGCATTTACGTTAAACACGATCCCCTTCAAATAACTTAAACATAAAGTGTTTTCAATTTTAAGTCCTCAAAGCAGTGACTACAAAGTGTACGAACTTTTAGGATGTGACGCCGTATAGTCAGGTATAAAGTTTAACGACGGAGGAACGTAATGCCTCCATCTTCAGTACCGAAAATTGAACCAACAATCAACAAGCAGCAGACAGATCAGAGACTTTATTTGGTGCTCGCTTCGATTATTATTCTACCCTGAAGATGGAGGCAATATATTTCTCCGAAAGGTCGGTGAACTGTTACCGGACTGCTCGGCGTCATATCCGAGAAGACAGTTCCCCTTTGCTACATCCCTTTCTGATCCTGAACGCAGAACTGTAAGGGCCATGTCTTGGAGGTGGGAGGAGAGACGAAGGGAATGAAAAGATTAAGACGAATCAGATGAAGGAAGAGACAGAAAAGAGGAAAGATTATTAGTAGATTAAAGTTCGGTCGATGTTGATGATCGTAGTGGGGCAAAAGGAGATTGACAGGAAACGAAGTTGAATGAGATACGGTTAAGGACATGGAAGAACGGAGACAAAAGAGAAAAAGGAAATTAGTGGTACTAGCAAATTAAAAGTCATTTGGATCCGAGGTTACCACAGCTGTGGCCATGAAGACTACAGTCTTCTGGGTTGTAACGCTGTGTAGTTAGGAGACATTCCGACGTTTCAAACGATAACACCGCCTCCATCTTCAGGAGTGACAAAAAAGTCAAGTAACTGCCGTCGTTTTCTGCTGATTTCTTGCTAGGCTTAAAATTCGTACTGAAGATGGAAGCCATATGTCGCTCCGAAAAGCTAGGCAGTCTTCGAAATACATGTCGTTACAATCTAATCATAAAAATCAGTTCATGGGGAAGAAAGAACAGAAGATTGAAGAAAATTGAGGGGTAAAGCTGGAGGAAAAGTAGGAGATGAAAAATAAGAAATATGAAAGAGGAAGGTAGAGGAGGGAGATTAAGAGAAAATGAAGGGATTAGAAGTTAAGGAAGTAGAAGGAAGATAAATAAAGAGAGAAGACATGTCTTCACATTTTGCTCTTTTATCTGTGTTTGGAAATGAGTCCGGTGTCACTCTCAGAGCTGCCAGCTGCCGTGTGCGTCGGATAACAAGCAGCAACGTAACAAACAAACAAACAGAACAACTGACAGTTCGGCAGGTTTGGGAACGACTGTGATTTGTCTACACCGACCGCAAATGCGTCTGGATGAATTGATCTTGGCCCGAGATGTTACCGGTAATATCTCAGGTCGATATTAAGATGCGATTCATCGATTCTGAACACAAATATCGAAGGGTTATCCCGTGTTTCGTAGAGGCATTCATTATACGCGGTACAAAACTTCATTTTAAAGTATTTACGTTTATAATTTTGAGCGCATGAGTGTTCCAAAGGACTGCAGTGGTACATGAAACTTAAAAAAAAACATCAGAGGGTTAACTATATGGAGAAGAATCCTTATAGAAAAACTAATCAGGTAATCAAAATACTATCTGTCATTTGCGAAACCGTAAGGTTCATTACCTTGTCAAAAAGAGCCCGCCAATGAATCCTATGCTGAGCCACATGAATTCACTGTAGCCCCTCATACCATATGTGACACATAGACCCACTGCCAAGTAGGAGCGGCGTAAACAGGCTACAGTACAACAGCCGCTGCTAGGGAACAGTTTTTGAACACATTGTTTCTTCGGCAACGAGAGGACACTCAATCATTATAAAGATGCAATTGAGGAAAGTGAGAAGCTGGTAGCTGAGGTCAGGGAGAATTTGGTAACGTCCGTCATTGAAGCCGCTACCAATCAACGGCTAGTGAAGACTGAGAAGACTTTCTGTGTGCTGCAGTTACAGTGATATTTAGAGTAACTCAGTGACACTGTCGTGGTTATGTATAGTTAAAAGTGTTAAGTGTCCAATGAATCCAGTTACAAATCCAAACTCCGTCTATAGTCACACTCAGTCATGTGACACACACATCCTCTGACCCCTGAGTGAAGTCTAAATCCCGTTATACCTGACGGTCAATCCTTCATTTCGAGACAACCTCCTCGTACAAATAAAGGTAAAGTTGTCTCTGCACATAGCACGAAGAAGCATGGGGGAGTTCACGTGTATCTCCATACATTCTTAATCTTGACATTAAATAGAAGTGGGTGGTCAGCTTCAAGCGGCCCCTGGTTTACACCCTCCCTCCTCCATAGGGGAAAGCAAGCTGCGCGAGGCCCACAACCGGTCTGGACGCAGTGCAGAAGAGTAAAAGTCTCTTCCTCTCTCGGGAATTGAACTCAGATTCCTCAGCCGTTCAGGCCGTAGGCAGGTGGTATAACCGACTGACATATTCAGACCATAATGGGCACTAGGTTACTAGGTTACCTGGTAGCTATGTGGCTGTTAGTGTTGCCTTTACCAGTTACCAACACTACAAGCGATTTCTGTGGTCTCCGCTAACAACGGAGGTCAAACACAGGTCCGAATGCGTAACATTCCATGATAGCAATAGTATTTATCGGCTGATATCGATCACTGTTGGTCCGGTATGGCAACCACAGACAACAATGATATGAAACATGGGAACAGATCCCTCTCGCTTGGCGGGGTACATCCATTATCTTGCCGGCAGACATCCAGTAAATCAATTTAGTCTAGTATTTCAATATTCGAACACATTTATAAACTAGAATAATTAATTAATTTATAGTCACAAAGCATTCAAATGACAGCAGAAATATATACTTGATGCTATTAAGTTACCCTCAATTTTACCAGCCGTGTGTACCAAATCATTCAGTCCAGAGCAACGCTTTACCATAATTTAGTATTGGCCCGTCACGGTAGCCGAGCGGTCTAAGGCATGTACTGTCTTCAATCGCTCGGAGGCCGGGATCGTGGGTATGTATCTGAGAATGTTCGAGAGAAAAATAATATATGGAGGATAAGATACAAAGAAGAGATAAACACATTATTGAAAGGAGAAGATACAGCAAGATTTATCAAGTCACAGAGAATAAGAGGGTTGGGACATGCCGAGAGAATGGAAGATAATGAATGCAATGTCAAAGAGAATGTTAAAAGGAAGGCTATATTTCAAAAGAAGAAAAGGAAGACCCAGGATGAGATAGCCAGACGATGTTGGGAGGGACCTGTGGAAGATGAAGGTGAAAGGATGGAAAGAGAAGCTGAGGAGTAGAGAGCGCTGGGGACTGGTTGTAGAGGAGGCCAAGGCTCACCCAGGTGTGATAGGTATACTGTATGCCATCTAATGGTGTGAGCAGAATATATAGCATTCAGCCCGTACCTCACAGGAAACACATTACGTCTCCGCTACAGAGCCCAACCGGTTAATGCTGTTTAGGGAAACCGTCGCTACTGAGATGGCCAGACGATGTTGAGAGCCACCTGCGGAAGATGAAGGTGAAAGGATGCAAAGAAAAGATGAGTAGAGAGCGGTGGAGACTGGTTGTAGAGGAGGCCAAGGCTCACCCAGGGCTGTAGCGCCGAGTGGTATGTAGGTAGGTTTGGTATGTGTGTTTATTCTGTTTGTGTTTTCCTGTGTTTAGGTAGAGGTTTTGCGACTAGCTGATCACTCGTCCAAGGAGTCCTACCGTCCGTAAAATGATCAAAACGAAAAAAAAACAACCTCGACACCGTAAGGTATAAGAAGAACGGAATAAGTAAGAAGTGGCCGCAGTACAAAGGACTTAGTCCCACCCCACTAGCAATAAAAAAAGTAAGTAAGTAGTATTACATTTCTGTCTACAGGAGAGAAAGCAATTATCACGTGCTTACTTCTCACTCTTCAACCGTGAAGATGTAGGAAGTATTCTCCTCCGAAACACCATTAAATTTGAACCAGACTACACGATGTTAAATGCAATATTCATAATGAACATAATATTGTGCCCGACAGAATTTTATCGGACAATATTTTAAAAATTTTGTCCGAAACCTCGTCCATCTAAATCTATATTCTTTCATACCTTAACATGTGGCTTCCATCTTCTTCCTTTCTAGTCTGTTACTTCTTTACAATAAGAAAACTTGACCCATTTAAGCACTTCATTCCAAATGACCCTCATTCAATAGAATAGTCATGTAATGTTATCTTTACTCGGTTGCGCCGTGTCAGATCCTAACAACAATACTCCGAAATGCAACTTGACCCCGAGTTGAATTGAGACCTCATATGCGAGGTCAAAATATTTTTCTGTCATAATAACATCATCCAAAGGTATAGGGTGAGATTCAGATGTTTGTTCGCGGAACTGACAGTTGGGCGATGCGTGTGCTGTGCTGTGTGACAAGGTACATTCTGTAGAGTATTGACTGGTGGGAAATGGAAGTGGGGCAACACCCGCCCTAAACGCTGAGACCACTACTGGGCCCATTTCGCCCCCCCCTTTTTTAGCCTACTGTCTGAGTGTGTGCGCGTATTCCCCTTCCATCAATTTCTGAACGCCTGAACAAATCTTTAAGAAACTTGCCATGGAACGGCACCTGAGCTCATCTTAAAGGGGTACTTTATAATTCTCTCTCATCAATAACACCAACACTACAGCTTTTCATATTTCTGAGCAGCCTTAAGGAGAGACCAACGTGACATTACATCCGAAAGCCGGAATAATGGAACCAAAAGAGACGACCGTTGCTAAGCAATGGATCAGTGAACACGTTCCTGCTGCAACGAGTACACACGAAGTCCTGGTTTCAGTTTTGCGTTGAAAATTAAATATAGTTAAGTAGGATTTGAGGTTCTCACAGCGGTACTTATGAAGATGAATATTTCCTGGGATATAACGCTGTGTAGTCTGTTGAAAAGTCAACCGATGTTTCGTAGGAAGATATCACCTCCATCTTCAGGGTCGAATAAGCTGAGTCACGGCTTGCCATCTGCTTTCACGCTAGGATTTCGTTCTGCTTATTTTATTCTGAAGATGGAGGGGAAATGTTCCTACAAAACGTCGATTAACTTTGAACAGACTACACAGCGTTATGTCCCAGAACAGAGTCTAGTAACTTTCCAATGACGATGTAAAGATTTACATCATTGGCAGATACACACAGTGATGACACAGAATCCAATGGACTATAAAATAGTTTTTACGATTCTGTCAGCAGCCAGACTATACGGCGTCGAGTGGTAGCAAGATTAAGGAATACTGCATTATATCAGCTTAATGGCTCCACTTTCGACCACATCTATTCAATTAACAATCGATATATCGGCAAACATCGAGGAGCTCCAACCGATGCTATGATGCCAAGATGCGAAACTGAATTATCTCACTCCCACACAAGCGGAAGTTCACAGTTTGGCATTCCAATCAGGCAACACTGCGTCCTAATGTAAATTCTATGTAACATTAAAATTTATCAACCATATTTTCCTTCAAATCTTCAATGTTCATGAGATGACAACACAAATTATAAATCAGTAAGAGGACCTACACAATTATTCATTTGTAAATCCCATAGAACTCTTTCCACTGGAACCAGTATAGCTCAGTCAGTATAGTGACTGGACTGCGGTCTGGATGACCCAGTAGTCAGGGTTTGATTCCAGGTAGGGGACTAAGATTTTTATCTCTCACTCGTCTACAGCGTCCAGATTGGACCTGGGGCCCACCCAGACCCCCTAATGACACGAGGATAACACTGAAGGTTTTATCTTCTGACTTCAAATCTGAGGAGGAGATATTGGAGGAATTCGAAACATCCCTCTTGTCTGCCTTCTGCTGAACTCTCTCCCGGCCCACAATTCCTCGCGACGAATATGAACCAACCAAAAACGCTTGTCGCTAGCAAACGTCATCACTGCAGTGGAGCTCTGACGTAATGATTGGAAGCCTCGTCTGCATATGACGGTATCAACCCCGCAACTCAGGCCGAAGAATGTAGCACTGTTGTCAGATCTTTACACCAACTCCAAACGTCAAATGCAGACAGGATTATTCTGGTAGTTGGAAAGTTTTCGGAAATAAAGCACAGAAATGCGAACTCGACTGATATAAATCATGCAATGACTTGCATAGGAGGGGAAGTGTGAAGTTTGGGGAGGGGATCTTATTTCCGTTACTGCACATTGGGACGGCGCCCTTCATATGACGCTCTTACGTAATGAAGCGGGCAAGCCTCGTGCTTGTCACACCCCCACCGCCGCCTGCCATTAAAACTAAAGTCAGCCTCAAGCTATGCCATTGTTTCGCCAATTTTCATTAAGCCATATTAATCACGCAAGGAGTCCCAAATTCCAGCGCTCTTATACCACTGAGTTTCGAAAGGGAAATGACGGAAACCAATATTAATTCCTGTGGGGGAAAAATAAATGAACTGGATAACTCAGTATAGGGACTTGCTACTCAGGACGACTGGGGATCGAGTCCCAGCAGAGGGAGAGACATTTCTCCTTTCCGCCAAATCCAAATCAGCTGTAATTTTCAAACTCATATCCAATGGATACCGCGAGGCCTCTTTGCGGGGGATAAAACAGCGAAATTTTTAACCTTACCACTCATTTCGACCTAGGAGCGCGGTTGCCATGTGTCAGGAATCGTCCTTCAGCTCCAGACAACTTTACTTTTAGATCAATGAGTTATGAAAATGGACACTGACACATCAGTTCAAGGAACACCTCACATGTTACGGAACCCGCAGGTTCATTACCGTGTTCACAGCTGACCTCTATCTTGAGCCTAATGAATCCAGTCCACAGTAACAAGAACTCTACTCTGTAGAGACACATGGCTTCATATATTGAATGACAAATTTCTGGGCAGAGTAAACGGGGAATCCTGGAATATGCCTCGACATGTTTCTGTAATGGGTTTTCCTCTGAAAGCAAACGGACAGGATGATTCATTTGCCTCAGTTACTCGTTGCTTTTGCTGGTATTTTTGCTTGGCTTACTCTTCGTTCCTTAAGATGGAAGAGATAAGTTGCTCCGAACTCACTCTGAACGACACGAAGTAACAGACCAGACCACGACATTGTTCAATTTATTTATAGTTCACGTAACGATACCTGGAATTTCAGGCTATGCATTATCTGATGATAAAATAATTCATGAAAACTGATGTTGAATGAAGCGGTCGTGGCTGATTCGTAATCATCGAATAAGAACATAAAGGTCACGGAGACGCAAGATTTGAACCCGCGACCTCCTGACCACTCGACAGCAGTCAGATATCTCTCATACGGGATGGATCTCACACCTGCTTTATTTTACGAGACGCTTATTTTTGGGGGAGGTATAGTACGACGACCTTAGTGTCTGAGAATATATGACGTCGAATAGAAAGGTGGCTGATGAATTATAAAGGATTTGGAAGGAAGCCGTCGTGATTTAATGGTTGCACTATCAGAGAATTTGCCTGGAGGGAAATCATCAGCCAGGCAGGCTGTGTTCCTACTGAAAATCGAACCAAGTACCTCCAGAATACAGGTCTAGAGCGTTACCGCTATGCTAACCTGCTCGACAAAATTATTATTGTAAACCGGGACAACTCAGTCGATGCAGCGACGGGCTGGGTGGCCGGGGTTCGTTTCCAGGCAGAGGCAGGAGATTTCTCTCTGCTCCACAGCGTCCAGAGCGAGCGTGGGTTTCCTACTGAATGTATACCTCGGGCTACTTCTCCTGGGTAAAAGCAGGCGGGGCGTGAATCTGACAACTCGCCTCCGTCTAATGTCCACGCGTTTTCATGACGTGGAAGTTAATAGATTAAGCACAGGGATAAGCTTACATTTATTATTGTCACGTAGTATGTGCGTGACTATATCGGCGTACTGGAATGATTATTGGATGCACTAACCACTTTAACACAAAACTCGTAATCACACTTAATCATAGTACCACCTCTAATCTCCTAATGTTTAAAATTCACCACAGCACCCGCTAAGTCCTTTTCAGACTGTTGTGTTTTCACCAGCCGTTCCCTGTCAACGGCTTCTAAGAGTCGAGATCTTTGAGCTTCACGTGCTAAAGTTCTCTCTGAACGGCGACTCCCTTCCAACTGCCTCATTTCTTCAGATTCACTCCGTTGTCAAAGTCAAACTGCGACTGACGATCAGTCAGTCCGTCTTGGTGTCGAGCCTCGGTTGGGGCTCATGAACAAATGTTTCTTTTTAGATGAAAGTTACTGTCATGTCCATGTGGGGAGCCCTCTCTGACTATAGGTCGGGTCTCCGTTGCTCCAATTATAACCACTCGACACGGACCAAGTAGAAACACCGTACCTCTATTGTTGCATGCTTATCCGTTGCCATTGGAACGCGTTTACCAAGCCCTTATCTAGAAACCAATATTGTTTCAGAGCCGTTGGCTAGCAACGGTCGTTTCTCTAGATAAACAATTCTTGATTTGAGCAAATATGCCTCATTATTATTACTATTATTATTGTTATACTCGAACCGCCAGCTGGCGGCGCGGTTTATAACAGCACAAACTTCCAGCCACGCCATAAGCCTGCAGTAACAAACAACAAATTATTTTAGGCCAAATGTCTGCCGCATATAATCGTAGCGATGCTAAGCATGAAAATGATCGTCAAATTATTCCAGTTATGAGCAATAAATCCAGCGTATGGTCCAGACCCTGACATGCTTGTACGGGCGGACAGCAATAACATGAATTATGTACAGACTCAGAGCAAGTACAAATGCTATTTACATCCGAGGCTTGTACCTCTGGGTCGCCGCATTTCAGACTCAGAGAGCGGGATTTTGTGAGTCACGACACTGAAGAGAAAGAGGCAGGGGAAATGATTGAATAGGAAGAGAAGGAAGACATATATACGATGTAAATGATAAAGTAGAAGAGAGACAGAACTATGCAGAAGAAGAAGAAAGCAGGGAGAGGAGGATAAAGAAGAATGTAGAATAGGGAAGAGAGAGGAGAAAAGTGTTGTAAGAAAAATGAGGGAATAAAGGAAATAAAGGAAAAGAGAAGGAAGGCTTTTTCATGATAGATTTCGCTGCTAAGGGCGGTAACATAAATCTCTTTAAGCTTCATAAAAACAGCATGAGGTATCTAGCACTGCAGGGTGCAAGAATAATCATCAAATTATTTCGTAATCCTGTCGGGAGTCGAACGGAAGTCATACGGCTCGAAGCCAGTCCCTATACTAAACTAGCTAATGGTTAAACCCATTCTTATTACAAGCGTACAAACACTCTTCTATTCTGGCGTGGTTACTAGACAGTTCTCTAGCGAGATTTTGCTTTATTGGCATCCTGATTAGATAGGTGCACATCATAATTCTCATACTACGTATAACCGAGTCCTACTTCACTATGACCCTCTATTCTGAGCGCCAAATTTTTCTTCTTTCCTCTGTGCAAACTGTAAAATCTATATTTTACGATTTAATTCGTTTGAATATCTCGGTTGGACACATTTCAGCACGCTAAGATATCCGTGTGCCTCGCATTACAGGCGCTTTATTCATACAGAACCAGCCATGGATAACGGAGAAGACTGGGCTATGTACATCGGTCCGTACCTGTGACACAACGAGAAATGCACTGGGCGGATTTTAATGAAATTTTACATCGGGGAAAAAAAAAATTACAAACCAGCGTTGCGACACTTCAAATTTCATTTACAAGTTTAACGACGATTTTACATAAAGATGTACGTACATTTCCGTTCGTAGAATATCAAATAAAAATGGTAAAGGAAAACCTTACCAACAAAAGCTGTAGAGAGAAGTGAAACACACATTTGAAGTCCAGTACAATTTCCCTTTACATCTAAAGGCGCGTCCACATTACTCGTGCTCGTGCTCGCCAGGCTTGTGCTCGTCGGGAGACTCGTCTGGCTTTTACTTGTGCTCGTAAATCTTCGTCCACACTACTTCAGTTGCTCGCCAGGCTTCGGCGCGTGAGGATCCGTATATTTACTCGTAGTGTGTATAGGCTGTAGTCGTATTTTAATTTATTGGATATAGTTTTTAAATTAAAAATTTAAAATTTGCTTGTCTCATGACTTGTCATATCGTCCACATTACTCGCGAGCATATCGAGTCACACGAGCACGAGTAATGTCGACGCGCTATCCTTGTGACAGGACGTGGAGGCCCATAGGGTTGTGAGACGTCAAGGCTCCCACATTTTCTAGACAATCGGTTCACAGATGGCGGTGAGGTTGTCCGACTTACGCGCCAACCGCCCTTCACCCCCAGGAAGATTCCTGGTACTTATTTCAGTTAGAGGCTTAGTCAACCCCAGGGTCATTGTGCGGCCGGAAGGATTAGGTCGATGGGAAAATCCAATGATGTCATCGGGAATCGAACCCACGGCTTTCCGGCTTGTAGCAGAGTGCCTCATCAAACTACGCTACTACGTGACACCTAAGTCTTACAGTTCTCGACATATCAAAGTTGATGTTATGAACACAACTCGTAACTTCACATATTCGACGCCAAACACAATGGCAGTTTTTAAATATTAGAAAAATGCTCTGAGCTGAAACTGCGCTGAAACAAGACGTGTTTTGTTTGTTTTTACTCAGTTAATTATTTCAATGTGATTTTGAAGCATATATTATATAAATTATGCATATTTAATTTCCGTTTCGAGTGCGTAATTGCACTGGACACTGAGTCCTTAATTTTGATTGTTTATTAATTCAGTAGGCAGGCATACGTAGCATGAGCTTCCCAGCAATTTCCATAAATAGCATTACGTAACAACGAACAGTTGCATGTGAATTTGTTGTTTGTTAATTCCAAAGGAAGAAGCATGCATCGTAGGGTTAATTAACCCATTTACAATTCCCCCCCCCCGCCGCAGAGCGCGGTTGTTAAGCGAACACTACATATTTTTTTTATCCCTTCCGTACACATTAAACGCACGTTCTTAAGAAAGTATAAACGATCCGAAAACTTCCTAAAGACCATTAATATTAAATTTCATGAAAATCTCTTAAGAATATTTCGAATATAATCACGCGAACGGAGGAAGAGACCTTCTGTCTTATATATGCATATCGTGCAATGAAAGCATAAGTGATGGTGAGCTATAAACTTCTTGGCATGGTTGTACAGAAAGTACAGGACACGCAGTGTCGGAAGGAAATTACGTAATGCGTGTAATGGATCTCCTTTTCACTGCCAAGATTATTGCAACTGGCACAGACCTCTGAAAGCAGTCATTTACTAAGTTATCTAAAAGGGAAATAGGTCTTTTGAGATGAACTTGTGTGTTTGCATGCGCAGAAATGTTCCTAAACAAACATCTGTCACACAACACGTTTTGGTTCAACAAACGCCATTATCTGTGTTTTTGTTTTCAGAGTATAGAAGTTGAAGTTCAACCTCGAACCAGTTTTCAGTGTACAGGAACCTTCCTACCTATGACTCTTATGAATTTCTGAAAATCGAATTTTAAATCGATTTATCATATATCGAATACAGATTTACCGTAGACTTATATATGGCTCTACAGCCCTTTGTTGGACCTTGGCCGCTTTTATCATTTGCACGATAGGACTCCTCGGACGGGGGATCAGCCGCTACCTACACACAGGGCAATACAAACACAGAATAAACACACACACAGACATTTAACTACGCTTGATCTGGCTCAGGATAGGGACCCGTGGAGTGCTGTTGTGAACACGGTAATAAAACTTCGGATTCCATAAAATGCTGGGAGGTTCTTGAGTAGCTGCACAATTGGAGTTTAGTTTTCTCAAGAAAGGCTCAGCTCCATGAGTGATGATGAGTGACTATTCGGCTTTACGAGCCCAGAATAACGGACTGTTAACAATTTAGGGAGACTACTCTGTTACTTAACGATTTCTTTTAATGCTAGTGGGGTGGAACTAAGTCCCTTGCACTGCGGCCACTTCTGGCCTATTGTACCAGCCCAAGATGATAGGTGAGGGTTATTGTGGAATGAAGATTGGCAGGGGAAACCGAAGTACTCGGAGTAAACCTGCCCCAGCGCCACTTTGTCCACCGCAAATTCCACTTGACGAGACCCGGAATCGAACCCGGGCCGCCGCGGTGAGAGGCCAACGACTAACCACTTGAACTATGGCGCGGACTTTACTTAACGATGCTTTCGTACATAGAGTAAAGGCGCGTCCACCTTACTCGTGCTCGTCGGGAGACTCGTGTGGCTTTTACTTGTGCTCGCAAATCTTCATCCACACTACTTCAGTTGCTCGCCAGACTTCGGCGCGTGAGGATCCGTATATTTACTCGTAGTGCGTATAGGCTGTAGTCGTATTTTAATTTATTGGCTATGGTTTTTAAATTAAAAATTTTAAATTTGCTTGTCTCGTGACTTGTCATATCGTCCATATTACTCGCGAGCATAGCGAGTCACACGAGCCTTAATATAGCGCTGAGTGGCAGGATGGCTGATGAATAGGAAGGAGTCTGAATGAATGCGGTGGCGACCCAATCGAGGTAGTCTCCCGTCATTTGCACTTGAATGACTTGAGGAAATCCACGAAAAACGTCACTTATGACAGCTGCTGTTCTGGCCGGGTCTCGACATAAATGTTTCCCAGAATAAAAGCAAATCGTTACCGCTACGATAACCTGCATCTGAAGCTGTTGAATATGGCGACATTTCGGGACTACTCCATGTTTGGATTTTGTCCATCGTCCGGTATTCTAAAGAACAGAAAGTTTCGGAGACTGGATCTGTTTTCGTCTTCAGGCGAGGAAGGAGTGGGAGACACCTACTCTCATGGGTCCGTTAGAAATATGGAGGCGACATATTTCTCCGAAACATCGTTCGACTTTCAACGGACTACACGGCGTTACATCTGAGAAGATAACTACCGCTCACAGATTCTCAAATCCTACAAAGACAGCCAGTATCCCGCTCGAAACTCGAACCACACACCTCCAGGATAGAGCCTAGAGCGTTACCGTTACGATAACCTGCCCAGTCTCGAGTCTATTGCTACTTCCTCCTTCTTAGGGGCAAATATTTCAGTTTGCACAGCGGGTCCGTATCTTGTACAGGGGAATGGAACACGATTGGTGCCTTCACCTCACCTAAGAACGGAAACAGACATGGTTTCCGAAACACTATGTTCTTTAGAACACCAGGGAATGGACATGTGCCAAAAACAGAAACAGCAATCCTGAGTGTTATACACCGTCGTCAGAACCGTTTGCAATTTCTTTCTTTTTCTTTCTTTCCATTGGCGCTGCAGCCCTCATTTGGGCCTAGGCCTATCTCCATGAAACTCTCCGTTTCACTTCGGTTTTATTAGATCTTAGGCATATGGTGATCAGCTCGTCGCAAGGCCTCTACCTGTACACAAACACAGAAAAACGCACACAAACTAAACATCCATGCCCTGAGTTGGATTCGAACCCATGATCCCGGCTTCCGAGCGAGCGAAGACAGTGCATGCCCGTCTAGAATTTACTTACTGAATTCTATTAACGACAATAATGAACTTCGGGGTCCCATAACAAGAGGGTTAATGACATAGTCGCCTGTATAAGTATATGCATCTTCCCCCACCCTCTGGCCTCGCGGTGTGCCTCGAAGAGGCGGTTAGGCTGCAGACATGAACGTCAATGTGTTAGTTACACCAGCCGACCGCTGTAATATGGTGCAGCAAGGTCAACATCTCGCCAGAACTGTGTTCCCGTTCCCTTTGCCCCCAAGGAGGAAGCAGCAGTAGACTGAGACTGGACAGGTTATCGTAGCGGTAATGCGCTAGGCTCTATTCTGGATGTCCTCGGTTCGAGTATCGAGCGGGATATTGGCTGTCTTTGATGGGTTTGTGGATCTTAGAGCGGCTGCTAAAAATACTTCTATCTTCTGAGATGTAACGCCGTTTCGACCGTTTAAAGTCAACCGATGTTTCGGAGTAAAATGTCGCTTCCATCTTCAGTACTGAAGAATAAGCCGGCTAAGAAATCAGGATGAACAGAGAGCAAGAAAGTAACCGAATGCCTGGATATGCCTCGATTACGTCACGACCACTTTCTGCCTAATCTATTCAAGTTCATCATTCACATTACCATCCGTCCTACCAT
The DNA here is from genome assembly GCF_002891405.2 of Cryptotermes secundus. Classification (NCBI taxonomy): domain Eukaryota; kingdom Metazoa; phylum Arthropoda; class Insecta; order Blattodea; family Kalotermitidae; genus Cryptotermes; species Cryptotermes secundus. The sequence goes on from NW_019738356.1 coordinate 77,051, forward strand.
TCTGTGCTATACAGGGTGTCCCAGGAAGTAAGGTCAGTATTCTGTGAGGTGAGAGTATCGGTCATTCTCAGTAAAAAAAATGCCCTATTTGGAACGGTTTCCGAGATAGAGCTATTTCACTGTACACTGTACAGACGAGCAACACGCCATGTCCTCACACGAGTTGCAAAGTTACACTAGGTAAACTGTACCAAAGTTCATGGAGGTAGGCCTAGGCCCACTGGGGCTGTAGTGCCAAGGAAAGAAACTGTACCAACTTTGTCACTTGGACAGTAAATACGTGTATTAGAAACAGTACGTAATATCTCTTTCTTATCAACATTTTTGGAACTGTACAGTGAAATAGCTCTCTCTCGGAAAGCGTTCGGAACAGGACACATGTACATATATAATTTTTGCTTAGAATGAGTATTACTATGACCTGACAGAATATTCAGGTTTACTCCTGGGACACCTGTATAGCCTAGCTACTGACATCTTAAAATAACTAAGAGGACAGCTGTGCGTTGGAGAAAATTTCACGGTAAACTGAGAGATAAAAGTTTTCTGTATGTTCATTTAAGCTCCACGATATGAAGACGTATGCGGAAATGGAGATAAATGCTCCACGCTTTCATAATCTCGATGCTAGAAAGCGACTACTGGCCATACAAATATCCTGGTCGGTTTACTCCCGAGGAAATAGTCCCCGAAAAACAACAGATAATTGGATGGGCCCAAAATGATCTCTTGCCATTGACGGTAAGCCTGTTCACGATAGTGACTGAGCTATCCCGCGGCTCAGAATGCAGCAAGATGTATGATAAATATAAAGATTACTATCTTCTGGAATACGACACGGTGTAATCTGGCATAAATTCATAGACGATTCAGAGAAACGTGCAGGGTTCTTCTTGTGGTCTATTTCTTTCTGCTTACTTGCTTCCCTTACTCTTTCAACCCTGTAGATGGAGGCTGTATATTTCTCCGAAACGTCGGTGAAATACCGGACCACATGGCATCACATCTCAGAAGCTATAACTTTACATGAAAACGTCGGATCCGATCTGTAATAAAATTCTTTTACGTTAGAACAGAGGCCACAACAGTACTTCTGAGCTGCACTGCACTGCACTGCACTGCACTGAGCAGGGCAACTACCGTCGTCAAGACGTTACTTGAACCGAGAATCGATCTCAGGAATGCTGGAGCATATCTGGTAAAGAACAAAAACTGCAATACATTATCAGGGCACCGAGTTCCCGCTTTAATGCACAAAGCACTCAACGATTCGCATTGCCAACACGTCCACTGCTCGTCCTTTTGTAACCCAATTTCTTGAGCCATTACACCATGGCAGTGCTTGGTCCAGACAGGAATCTTTCTTAACTAAGTTTAGTAACCAACTTATTCACATTACAAGGCCGCGCCATAGCTCAAGCGGTTAGTCGCTGGCTTCCCAACGCGGCGGCCCGGGTCCTGGGTTCAAACCCGGGTCTGGTCAAGTGGGATTTGTGGTGGAAAAAGTGGCGCTGGGGTAGGGCTTCTCTGAGTACTTCGGTTTTCCCTGCCAATCTTCATTCCACCAAATTCTCCATCATCATAATCACCCGGGGCACGTACAATAGGCCAATCAGTGGCCGCTGTGCCGAGTGGCTCCAACTGGACTCCACCCTCCACTAAACGAATTAGTCACATTACAAGACTGTTTACGGCCATCTTATGACATTTCAATCACATAGAACAAATATTATTGTAGAGGGAAAGATAATTCAGAAAAAAAAAATTGTGGGTTGTGATACCGTATAATCTTGTAGACGGATACAGAACTTAATGAGGATATGGCGCTTCTGTCTTCACAGTTTAAGCGCGTAAATCTGTCCTTGTGCCTAACTGATTAAGCACTACACCATGAAGACGTATGGGGGAGTGGATGTATAGATCCACGTTTTCTTGACCTCGGCAGTAGTAGGAGCTGGGTGGTCAGCTTCACGCCCCGGCAGCTTTGTACCCGGAGAAAGAGCCCCCGGTACCCATTGGATAGGAGGCTGGGTGGGCCCCAGAAGCGGTGTGGACGATATGGAGGAGTGAAAATACTTGCCCACACCGGGACCCGAACTCCGACCCCTTGGTGGTCCAGCCCGTAGCCAGTCGCTATACGTACTGAGCCATGGATGAGGAATTGTCACGGTTACATGTGCAGGCTGTATGACAAATGACGAGACAGATCGGGGGGGGGGGGTTACGCAAAGGGAGGGTTGGGGCAATGGGGCATTTTAGATGGCGTCAGTAGCTAAGAGTTTATAATCACTATACNCATCATCATCATCATCAGTAATCTGTCAAGACGACAGGTCCACAGTCTCTTCCAAAACAGTTCCTCCACTTGATGCGATCTAGAGCTTTCTCCTTCAAATGAAAATATCCTCTTCTGTCCCCAAGGTCATCCAGCATCTTCTTACGTCTTCTGGTCACTTCTATCCGCCACTCTATCTTTCCTTCAATAACTTATTTTAGAAGGCAGTTACTGCGTAAGATATGACCAATCCAATTAGCCTTCCATTTTCTTATTTCATGTAGGATATTCCTCTACTCACCGACTCTAAATAACACTTCTTCATTTCTCACATAATCGGTCCAACTGATCTTCTCCATCCTTCTCCAACACCACATTTCGAAGCTTTCCAGATGTTTCTTATCTAACGTCATGAATAAATTGGAAAGAATTTGGAAGGAAGCTCTCACGGCCTATTTGAGGCACTTTCTCTGCATTTGCATGGAGGGACTGAGGTAAATCACGAACATCGTCAGGATGAACAGGCTGAAATTCGAACCGCGCACCACCTCAGTGCGAGTTTAGAGTGTCACCGAGACGTCAGCACGCTCGGTTGGGTGAGTGGAGCTATACCTCCAGCCTTCCATGCGTCCCTATGGCATGGAGTGTAATTAAACACAGGAGAAACTTGTCCAAGTTAGCTTTTTACCTGCGAAAATGTAAAGTTATGCTTGTAAGAGGACGTGGAAGCCCATAGGGTTGTGAGACGTCAAGACTTCCACATTTTCTCTAGATAATCGGCTCACAGATGGCGATGAGGCTGTCAGCCTTACGCTTCAGCCACCCTTTACCCCCAGGAATATTCCTGGTGCTCATTTCTATTAGAGGCTGAGTCGATCCCAGGGTCATAGTGCGGCAGGAAGAATTAGTTGAACTGAAAAATGCAATGACCTCATCGGGAATCGAACCCACGATCTTTGAATTTGAAATCGAGCAGCTTTATGTTGCTGACGTAAGGTTCTACGTCATTAAGTGATGACGACAGGTCCTTACATAGAAGGTATAGTATAATTTCATAATGACTTATCCAACAAACCACGAGATGGCGGAGCTCCCTCAAAGATATGTTAGACGTGCTCTATTTCTTGTCATGAATACACGTATTAATCATCACGACTATTACAAAGTTCAATGTTCTGTGCATTGCGGGTCACATAAGCCTTCAGAGGTGTGTGGATCTGTTTGTTTCACAGTCACACAGCCCCAGCAAAGCACCCCTCTTTATGACGCATTGCCAGTTGCAGCGGCAATATATAGACACCCCATTAGGGCGTTACATCTCACGGTTTGCAGTAAAGAGGACGGATGTGACATCACACGCTCAGCTGGGGCAGTTTGCGATTCATATTCTGGCAATGAATCAACGACCTCCTGTAATATTCACGTCACAGAAAGAAAAGGATTCGAAACTTATTCAAAATTTATTCACTATTTTAAAGTTTTAAGTTATGTCGGCGGGGCACTATGCTACAATCTGGAATGTCGCGGGTTCGAGTCCCAATGTCATTGGATTTTTCAACTCACCTAATCCTTCCAGCCGCACTATGACCCTGAGGTCGACTCAGTCTCTAACAAAAATGAATACCAGGAATCTTCTTGGGGGTAAAGAGAGACTGGAGAGTAAGACTGACAACCTCACCGCCATCTGTGTGCCGATTGTCTAGAAAATGTGGGAACCTCGACGTCTCACAACCCTATACGCCTCCACGGCCTGTTACAGGGATAGCTTTACGTCTTTACGTTAGGTCGGCGGTATAGTACTCGTATTACTATGTTTGGGTGTGGAAAGTGACCTCTGATATTACGGAAACACATCCTCTGGGATGTGACACTGTACATTCCAGAAGTTCACCGACGTTTCGGAGAAATGTACTCTGTCCATTATTACAGTCAAAGGAGTTTGCCAAGTAAGCACTACATAACAAACAAGTAGAAGGCTGCTGTCTGCGCTTTCTTCTTGAACCTGAACATGGAAGGCATACGTTCTTCTGAAACGGCAGTGAACTAACACCAGGCTACACGGCGTCACATCTCAAAATACAGTGTTCTTCATGATCACCACTGTGAGAACCGCAAATCGAAGGAACAGTTTGGGACAGTGTTTCAGGGCAGGATTCTGAAGAAAATATTTGGACCTGTGTAAGGGGACTTATGGCCGGTCACGGTAGCCGAGCGGTCTAAGGCATGTACTGTCTTCGCTCGCTTGGAAACCGGGATCGTGGGTTCGAATCCCCCTCAGGGCATGGATGTTTAGTTTGTGTGTGTGCGTTTTTCTGTGTTTGTGTGCAGGTAGAGGCCTTGCGGCGAGCTGATCATCCGCCCAAGGAGTCTTACCGAATGTGTAAGATCTAGAAAAACCGAAGTGAACGGAGAAGTTCATGGAGGTACGCCTGTGCCCACTGGGACTGTAGTGCCAAGGGGAGAAAAGGGGGGGGGAGACTTATGAGGCTGGATAGAAATACATAATAAATGGCTTGCCAACACAGTAATGCAGCACCATCGTACAAGTACATACAACAGCATTGTACTAATCCCTGTCTCGAGGCAAATGAATCCAGTCAAAATCTTGCCATCATATTTCTTTAAGATCCATTTCAATATTACCCTTCCATCTACGTCCAGGTCGCTCAAGTGGATTTCCAATCTGTATTATTTTCTTGGCTAGAACTCTGTGCCAATTTCTTGTTTCTGCCATGTGTGATCATGTGTAACATATTGTTTTATCTTCTATATATAAAGATTGTGATACTAATGTAACATTTTTTCAGATTTTGTGACACAAAATTTTCCAACATACAAGGACTAGACATTTGTTTTATTTGCCCGTAACTATTATAACATGATATAGTGACCATAGACGGGGTATGGATAGGTGTTTTGATTTAGTGAACGCTTACAGAACGTAAGTACGAGAGTATCGTTGAGTTATAGACTCGAAAGATCACTGTAACCACAGCACACATAGTCTGCATCAGTCGTTGCCTGGTAACGGATCCTAACAATGTCCTCTGCTTCCGTGTTCACGTTGTTATCGGCTGGCGTATGTCTCACAACTAACTTGCTGCCCCAACTGTGGACTCTCAACTGACTCAAAGTCAAAGTGACTTTACGACTGGCAGTTTACCTTCAATCAGTTCATCTTGGTGCCAAGCCCCTTGAAGTTCACGACAAGAGATTTTTTTTTTTTGAAACTGAACCCTTGCGATCATAGTCTTTATGTAACATTCTCCCTGACGAGAGGATGGGTTTCTCTCTTATGAATATGCTTGGCCTTGTCAAGTGTACGTATCGCATGTTATTGAAAGTTATCCCTTGTCCTGTCCGAACAGGCTCTGCAAAGCACATCGAGTCTACCTTACTTTTATTAATCGTCATTTTTATAACATCTCAGCACGGACTGCACAGAAAACACCGTTCCTATGTTGCAGTAGAATCTTTGCCAACGAGACATGCTTGTTTACGAATCCGTTACTCAGCAACGGCTGTTGTATAGCTGATAACTTCGCGGCCTCTGCCCAGCATATGCGACAATATATGACCAGGGGTTCACTAGGCTCATTTGTAAGAGCGCCCCCCTTAACGAAGACAGACATAAATGTTCATACGTGTGTGTGTGTGTGTGTGTGTGTGACGGTTTACTTCACGACGCTGTCAGTAGATAGACCATATAGCGTCCACTTGTTCAATGAGTGATGAATTGAAAAGGATTAGGAAGGAAACGGCCGTAGGGTGATAGAGGTAATATCCCAGAATTTTCGTAGAGGGTTTGAGTAAATGCACAGAAAACCTCAGTCAGTACAGCAGGTGTTCCGGCGGAGATTCGAACCAAGTACTTCCCGAATGCTAGTTTAGAGCTTTACCACTATGCCAACTCGCTCAGCGATACAAGTTCGCTCTTGTATATCGAACTGATGATACATATTTTGTGGCCACTGTGAGAAAGCGCCCTGCAATTAAGGATTAATTACAATGTGGAATTAAATATCAATTGGTTCTGAAATGTTAAGTGCCCTTGTATGACAGTGGCAGGAATGTATTGTACGTTTTCAAGCGGTTCCACCGTAAGTGCACTGAAATATAAAAACTGGACTGTCTATCGTGCACGTTATGAGCTGGGCGAAATTGTATTTTCGGTTTGGTTATTCGATGACGCAGTCTGTACCGAGAAAGATATAGCGTTGTGGCATGGTGAAGACTTGTAAGCTGGTAAAGACGCTTCGGAGGAATATGCTGCCTCCTTCTTCAGGACTGAAATGTGTAGGTTCTGGAATTTGTTCAGTTGTATATACAGATCACGGGGAGAGGGACACAGAAAGTATCCTGATCCAAAGAAATGGGGATAACTGTTCTAAGGAGCACACTAGTTTATTTTCCCAGATAGGAAAGAGAATGAGATAAGATGGCTGTTGGGAACGGAGCAACAAATTCTCTGAAATATCAGTAACTAACTAACTCAATAGAGCTGAGCCCTTCATGAGAAGCTGCCAGTTGTGCAGCTACTTAAGAACTTCCCAGGATTTAATGAAACCCAAATGTTCATTACCGTGTTCATAAGAGCCCTCCACTGGTCTCTATCCTCAGCCAGATCAATCCAATCCATACCATTCCGTCCTATCCCTATAAGATCCATTTTAATATTGCCCACCCACCTACGTCTTGGTCTTCCCAGTGGTCTCTTTCCTTCTAGCTTTCCCTCCAATATCCTATACGCATTCCTCGTCTCCCCAATTCGTGCTACATGCCCATCCCACGTCATCCTCCTTGACTTGATCATTCTAATTAGACTTGGAGAAGAGTACAGGTTATGAAGCTCCTCATTATGCAGTTTTCTCCATCCTCCTGTCACTTCGTCTCTCTTCGGTCCAAATATTCTCCTCAGCACCCTGTTCTCAAACACCTTCAGTCTATATTCCTCCCTTAATGTCAGAGACCAAGTTTTACACAAATACAGAACTACAGGCAAAATTATAATTTTGTATATTCTAATTTTTATATTTTTGGACAGCAGACGAGAAGACAAAAGGTTCTGGACTGAATGGTAGCAAGCATTACCCGAGTTCAATCGCTTCTTAATTTCCTCCTAAATCAGGTTTTGATTTGTTATCGCCGTTCCCAAATATCTGAACTGTGCCACATTTTGAGAACATCTGTTTCCTATCTTTATGTCTTGATTTCGCTCTGAATTTTGGTGACAAGACAGCAACATATACTTACTTTTCTCTGCGTTTCCTGAAACGTAACCATCAGCGTGAAAATACAACAGTGTCACAAGCCACAAGAACACGGCATGGAAAACCACCTCCATGAAAACCTCAAAACTTAAACTGTTCTTAATATTAGTAATAAAATGTGAGGGGCTATATTTACTGCTTCCATTCTTCACTCTCTTATGGGACAGAGAATTGTTACCAGTGGAACAGGTAAGGTCTCTATACTCGTAGGTTGGTAACAAGAGCCCCTGCTGGGAATCGACCTCCGACCGTCCAACCACTTACTGACTCTCCTTCCATTGCTTCTGCCACACATTACGTATTTACATACCCCCACCCAGGCTACGGTTCATCAACTATTCATTTGTACTAATGAGATCTATGCCATGCAGTCACTGAGATTGTGTCTTATGCGATGCGATGGCGTGTAATGTGATAGAAAGCTACCAGCATTACTGAAGAGCCTGAAGCGTCCATATATTATCCTGATGATGGAGGCAGTAAACACCTTCAAAACTCTGATAACTTCCGACCTTCGCGGGATTTAAGGTTATGACGTCATTTTCTATGAAGGCTGCTTATCTTCTGGGATGTGAAGAAGTGAATTCCGCTACGAATTTACCGATGATTCGTAGCAACGTACTGTTCCATTCTTTAGGGTCAAAGATACGCTAAACAAGCAACAAAAAAGAATACTCTCTTTGATAATTGCTTATTGTTCACTTGGCATTTCATCAACTTTGAAAATGGAGACAGTACGTTCCTGCGAAACATCAGTGATCTGATACCGGAATTCACAGCGTCGTACTCGAGAAGATATCATTGTTCAGTGTTCTTCGTATTCATCACATACTTAACCCATTTCTTCTAAATAATATACAAGAACTCAGTCCATACCTCACAGAAAACACATTACGTCTCCGATACAAAGCCCAACCGGTTAATGCTGTTTAGGGAAACAGTCGCTGTTTACTGTGAGAACCATACGGAACACACAGATACACTGCGTGGGCAGAATATATAGCAGTTCATTCCGTATCTCACAGGAAACACATTACGTCTCCGCTACAAAGCCCAGCCGGTTAATGCTGATTAGGGAAACAGTCGCTGTTTATTGTGAGAACCTTAGGGAACATACAGATACACTGTGTGGGCAGAATATATAGCAATTTAGCCCGTACCTCACAGGAAACACATTACGTCTCCGCTACAAAGCCCAGCCGGTTAATGCTGATTAGGGAAACAGTCGGTGTTTATTGTGAGAACCTTATGGAACACACAGATACACTCTGAGGGCAGATTGCACAATTTTACTATGTTAAATCAGCGCTAGATATAGGAACCACTGGGCTGTAATAGCGCGTATAACAAGTTAGGAGCCGATCACAGTGGCCGCGCCTTCTGAGGCATGAAACGTCTTGGCCCGATCGAACATTGGGATCGGGGGGTTCGAATCCCACCAAAGTCATGGATGTTTGTCTACGTTTATTCCATGTTTATGTTGTCCTGTGTAGGTAGCAACCTTGCGTCTGGCTGATCCACCGTCCAAGGAGTCCTACGGACTGTTAAGATTAAGAAACTGAAGAGAAACGCAATGTTTCGCGGAAACCTTGTGCCCCGCGTGAGAACAACAGCAACGAAGATAGATAGATAGGTAGACAGATAGATAGATAGATAAGTTAGGAAATGTGTGCATAGCATAGCAGTTCTGGCGCGTACGCCGCTATTGGTCAGTATCCACAGGTATACACGTAACTTAATTTAATAACTCACTCCATTTGTCGCAGTGCCTGTTGAGAAGCCAATTCAATTTTAATGTTAGTTAATTAACGCAAATTAAATTATTGATCATTGGAGCTCATGACTTTGTCATAGGTCAGACGGTTATTCGCCCGTTTCTCACGGTTTCAGCCTGGGTTCACTCCCAGGTCAGATCATGTGCGATTTGCGGTACACACATGGTCACTATGGCGGAATTTCTCCGAGCACATCCATTTCCCCTACCGGTTTTCATTCCAACAACTGCTTCACATTCATTAATCACGTTATATAGTGTCGTTATTGACAGCGTCGTTAAATAAGCAACTTAAAGAAAGACGAAGGCAGTAGTTTTTCTCCGAAACGCTTGTAACCTACACGGCGTCATATCCCAGAAGACCGTGACAGAAATTACAATGTACAGGAAGGTTACAACGAAAAGAAATTTCCTAATTGAAGTATAGAGTCTGGACCGATGAATCGGGGTTCGATTCTCGGAGCAGGTAGAAGATTCTCCTCTTCTGCACAGCGTTCAGGCCCGCTGTGGGGCCCATCGAGCCTCCGATCCAATAGCTACGGCGGTAGAACGACCGTGACACGAAGTTGACCATTCATTTCTATCCAGTGCGCGAATAATGAAACTATACCTCCACTCCACCGTACATCTTAAAGTCGCAGTGTTAATTAATTAACAAAAATAAAGTAAAGGTATCCCTGTAACAGGCCGTGGAAGCCCATAGATTTGTGAGACGTCGAGGCTCCCACATTTTCTCTAGACAATCGGCTCACAGATGGCGGTAAGATTGTCAGCCTTACGTGCCGGTCGCCTTCTAACCCCAGGAAGATTCCTGGTACTCATTTCTGTTAAAGGCCGAGTCAACCCCAGGGTCATTGTTCGTCTGGAAGGATTAGGTAAATTGAAAAAAAAATATCCATCTCATCGGGATTTGATCCCGCGACCTCCCGGCTTGTAGCAAAGTGACTCAACCAACTACGCTATCGCGTGCCCCAGTGTTAATTAATTAGGTAGGGATATTACTTCGCTGTTACCATATTTGAGTCGGTGAAATGACACTTTCAGGCCGAGACAGAACATTCTATCCGTCAATAACTTATTAACACGCCCAGCTTGTTTACACAGACTTTTGGGCCATAAATCTTGCAGGCTACAGAATCAACACTTAGTCTCAGCCAGCCCACCCACCGCGCTATAGCCACGCATGAAAACATCGTTCATTACTGTCACGCTTTCTATACTCGAGCTCAGAGCAAATATTATTCAGGTCCTACACTTCACACTTCTATTGTCTCGCGCAGACAGACAGACGTATGTCTGAGGTTCTCACAACGGTGACTTCTGGGATATGACGCCGTGTAATTTGCTAGATGGATGCCTAAATACATTAACCTTAAAGGTAAAGCTATCCTTGTAACAGACAGTGAAGGCCGTAGGTTTGTGAGACGTCGAGGCTCCCACATTTTATCTAGACAATCGGCTCATAGATAGCGGTGAGGTTGTCAACCTTGCGCACCGGCCGCCCTTTACCCCCAGGATGATTCCTGGTACTCATTTCTGTTAGAGGCTGAGTCGACTCCAGGGCCATGGTGCGGCTGGAAGGATTAGGTCAATTGAAAAAAAAAATCCACGCTTCCGCGTGCCCCCTTCTGATGCAGAATTTCTGTGTGATATTTAAGGTTCTCACGGATTAAATTTTGTGGGATTTGACTCCGTACAGTTTGTGATTGTCGAAGTACTACACGATTGCAGACGACTTCCTGATATTTTCAGTAAGGACTCATGATTCTAAGAGTCTCTCAGCTGGGCAAGAAGTTCCGTCCTTCCTTTCATCATGTATTCGCAAGAGTCCGCCATATTTTTCCCTTTACATTTATTATACATAATCTGCAGAGTCTGCAATAAATGTACATGTTCAATAAGTACTGGCTCGGGAATGAGTTTGTAACCGTACGCACGCTTCACGGAAGTATCTTATCTGTTTATGCTTGGCGATTGGGTTTGGCTGTGGAAGTGAGATGCCCCGGAGGGTTCATGGTCCTCTGAACTGGCCTTTTGTTGCGAGGGACTGAAGGGAGGTTGGTGAGTCCATTGTATTCAAGGGGAAGTAGGTATACCTCCTTTCGTCCGTGCCTGTGGGGGTGGAGGACCTGTGGCTCGAAGCTTCGAGAAACTTCTAGGTGTGCAGACCGGAAGTGGTCCATGCATTTGGTCATGAAGCCCTCCCGGTGGAAAGTTCGAGATGGCTAAGAACGTGGTTTCTGGAAGCAGCTGCGGGGGCAAGCCGAGGGAGTCAGTGAGTGGAAGCCGAGGGAGTTAGTGAGTAGAAGCCAGGTAGTGAGGGTGCTCCTGTGGAACCTGTGCTAGGGGGTTAACCGATCGAGCCAACACCCGTGTACCCCTGGGATGTAAGACTCATTCCACTGAATTTAGTCGAGGCATACACCGCGTCGAAGTGAAGCGTGTGGGACGGGTGCAAGTTATATCCAGTGACGTAACTCATATACTCTTCTTTTCAAGTAGATATCATTTTAATTCTTGTATTGGGGTTTTACCCAGGCCTGACTAGTAAAATTAGAACTGTGTGTTTTTCTTTAATCTGTGTACAGTTTCGCTGCCGTCTAGTGGGCTCGCCGCTAGATTGTTAGTGTGGATTTCTAATTCTCTTAAGTATCGGATCTAGTCGTCAGAGTTCCTGGCTACAGATCCAGAGATCCCGGGTTCGATTCCTGGCGACACCAGATTTTCTGCAATGTAATGGGTCTGGAACGGGGTCTACTCAGCCTCGTGAGGATAATTGAGAAGCTATTTCAAGGAAATAGCGGCTCCGGTCTAGAAAACCGAAATTAACGGCCGTGGGGGATCGTTGCGCTGACCACGCGACACCCTCTATCCATTAAAGTTGGCACTAACTTCGCTGACAAGCGGCGGTCGCTCGGTCGTTATAGTTCGCTTGCGGACTAAAGTTTTTGTATTTGTCTGATATTCCGCTTTCTTATTTCACTGAGGGCTGTGTTAATTTGGGGATCTTCATATATTTAGTTTTCGTCCGAACAAGTTTTGGAATTTTATAGATGTAAATTTCAACATTTCTTCTTCAGCGAGAGAAAAAAAACATTTCATTCACTTGAAGTGGTCATATAAAATTCTTCTCGGAAAAGCGGGAAGAGAGCTGCCAGTCTGGAAGACAGACACAGATGGGAGGGCCACACTAAAATTCATGAAAACTGAAATCAACTGCGTGAAAATATGGTCCAGTGAAGGGCTTTTGTGAGCACAAGGCTGGATCTCCTCCGTCCATAAAAACACAGAAATTTATTAACCCGGTCACCAACTATCAGCTTCAAAATAGCGACTCCGTCCCAGAGAGTTAGTCTTTTTGACTTCTGCTATAAGAGAGAAATATTTCTTTTTATTTCACTAATCTGTCAGTAATTCTGGTTATATCATCTGATGATTTGATGACAATGAAAATTGGATTTTAAAGAATATAAAAATTAATCATCTTGGCTAAATATCAGGTAGCATTTCCTAACTTGTCACGAAGGACCTCAGTCAATATAGCTGGTATCCCAGCCTGGATTCGAACCGAGCACCTCCCCCGAATACAAATCAAAAGCATTATCGCTTGAGTCAGCTTAATCTTTTTTTTTTAATTCGCTTAGTGGGGGCTGAGTCTATCTGGGTCCACTCAGCACGGCGGCCACTGATTGGCCTATTGCACCTGCCCCAGGTGATTATTATGATGATGGAGAATTTGGTGGAATGAAGATTGGCAGGGGAAGCCGAAGTACTCGGAGAAAAAACCTGCCCAAACGCCACTTTGTCCACCACAAATCTCACTTAACCAGACCCGGGATCGAACCCTGGTCGCCGCGGTGGGAAGCCAGCGACTAACCTCTTCAGCTTTGGTGCGGCCATAGAGTCAGCTTGGCCGGTGTCTAAGAGAAACTTCATTAACCATCTCTTTAATATTATATTGTAAATATAGAAAGGCAAGATTTTAACACTGATGTTTTCCTACTCAGACAGAGAGGCCAGCTGCCGCCTGTTCGCATGAGATCAAGTCGCATCTGCTACAAGACTGACGTCGCTGCAGAGACAATGGGATGAAAAAGCCGAAATTGGTCAAAGGAGCGTGAATCCGGGAAGCAGTTTCTTAGAATTCTCTAATCCCATCAGTCGTTTTGAGAGAGGATTACGGTGAACAAAAGAGAAATATTTCCTTACACCGCAACCAGCCAAGTGCCGTAGCACAGATGATGACCAAAAAAGTAAAAACCCAGGATGTGATACTGTGCTGCCTGGTCATAGATACAGATCCTTTAACGACGCTGTCAGTAACTCAGATTATAGGCGTCACATCATAGCCTGGAGGGACTGGTGAATACCACGAAAACCTCATTTAGGATAGTTGAGTCTCCTTGTACATCTAGAATATGTCTTCAGCGATGTTTCTCGGTAAGACGTTAAGAGAAATACACAAAATTTAGCATCTTACATCACATGAAATACGCACACACACACAAAAATTATACAGTGTGTTGCAATTATGGAGAAACGTAACTGACCTTCTGAAGTCCCGGCTCCAGCAAGCGTATATGACAGGATTCATACTGGAGTTGATCCATCCAAGCCACGTCACTACAGCGGACACCAGTTCCTCGTTCCAGATGCACTGCTGGCAAAACCCTGAGAGTAGGTTCACCACGAAGAACGGAGACCAACACACGATAAACACCCCCATTACGATTCCCAACGTCTTCGCCGCTTTCTTCTCCTTAGCAAATTTTGCAAGTTTCCTACTTAAAGAGAAATTCTTAGACATTGTCTTGCTATTAGTGTTCCCAGATATAATTCTGGTTGATGAAAGTCTTGTCAAACCATTATTCTGGTGATGATGATGTTGATGGTGATGATGGTGATGATGCGGTGGTGATAAAGTGTCAGCAGGATCTAGAATTTCAGCTGGAAGTTCATCAGGCGTCCCTCCACTTCCGGTACTGTACATATGTCTGTCATCCACAACAGTACTTCCACTGTTTGTGGAGCTGGTATTGTTTCCTCCTCTGTGGATCCTGAGTGTGAGTTCCAGTTCGCCTGAAGCCATCATGACTTGCTTTGACCCTAGCTTCAGTGATCTAGTCTGAATCACAGCGGCTCTGTATATTCTGTAGTACGTAAACACCATAACAAATAAGGGCAGATAGAAGGATATAGTTGACGAAAACACCAGGTAGCCCAGATGATCCGTGAAAGGACATTTGAAGGCAGGCACGACTTCTGTGCGTACCGCCCTCCACCAAACTATAGCAGGGAAGGAAATAGCTCCAGAACAAACCCAAACAGCGGCAATAAGTAATGCAGCTCTTTTCACAGTCATTTTTGTAGGATACGTGAAAGGGTCTGTAATTGCCCAGTAACGGTCAAGAGAAATCACACAAAGATTAAGTATAGAAGCTGTACTGAAGAGGACATCTAATGATCTCCATACATCACACCAATCCATACCAAAGAACCATCTGTTTTCTAGGACCTCATACACAGCACTGAAGGGCATTACGACAAGCCCCACTAGGCAATCCGCAACGGCCAATGAAGTTATGAAGTAGTTAGTGGCTGTGTGCAAGTACCTCTCTCTGATGACAGCCAGAATGACAAGCATGTTGCCGAACACAGTGGCCACTGAGAAGAGCAGGAGGAGAGCGGCCAGGGGTGCCCGCTTTTGAAGAAGGTCCCAGGTCACATCACTTTCATTTGATGTGTTAGGATCGAGTGTGAAATTTGTATCAATTTTGATGTTTCCGATCGTGACGACATCGGTGAAAGTCTCTTCTGATGTTGACCAGTTGTGCTGGGTGCCAGCGGCAAAATTCCAATCGATAGAGCCATCTGCCGATGCTTCTTCCTCGTCGAACCAGGCCTCTATCAAGCTTCCGTTCATGGTAGAGCTTAGTTGACAAACATTACATACGATTGTGGTTACAGTCTTTTGTCGAGTGCAGTTCCGTACTGTTCTATAGAGTAATTTGTGAACTTACATTCGTAACTCTATTTGAATTGAAGTGTCATAGGATGAATAGAGTCTCTGGAATTCGATTCTGTATCTTGTCTACTGGCTCAGCAAATTTATCTTGCATTTCAGTCAATATTAGCGGCTTTAATACAATTTCGTGCTTCTATTAAAAGGATATTAGAAAATAAACTTTGTCAGATATTACTTACTTATCAGTTTAAATATCACATTTGTAATAAAAAATCAAAATATCCAATTAAACTTTTTTATATACTCCCAAAACACGCCCCAAAAATTCACTATATTTCACGATCGACAATTTCTGTAGTCTTTCTTCTCTGCTTGTAATTTTCTCTTGAAAATATTTATGATTTAATTTATTTACTATATTTCCCATTAAACCACATCACTCTTAAAAATGTTGCTTTCACCATTCTCAAAATAAATCATCTGTAATTACCTCAGTCCAAAATATTCTTCGGTCATCAAAATACTTAATACCACAGTGTCCATAAAAATTCTACTAATTCCAGATATAACACAAATAGTTCATCTTAATAATATCCATCATCGTGTTAATTCTAATGTTCGCTTCCTTCTTAACAAAAATTTTTTCAGCAATTTCTAAAACTAAACCACTTACACGACAAAATTTTCTTCTATGAAAATGATAATTATAATTTCGTATGCGAAGTACAAACACTAAATCACCAAAACGATTAATAATTTTCATGAAGAGACATGTTCATTCTTCAGTTTAAAACAACAACACTTTAAACATTTCCACCATAATAACGCTTTTCATTTGGAATAACAATAAAATTGTCAACTTGCGAGCGACCTCTACATTCACTGCCCAAACACTGCGCTTGAATGGGTGTAGTTAATGAAGAGGGGATGGTTCAACCACTACAGCTCAACGGGACCAATACGTCGGCCCAACAAGAACAACACAACAGTACACACAATTCGAAATAATATCTGAAAGTTGACAGTTCACTGCGATATATGTAGAAACCCTTACAGGGGATATATTGGCTTCCGAAACCGTGTTTGAACTTCATGTATCGGATCTTGAATGAAGTGATGTTGATCTTGTAGTCTGCATTGGAAGTACGTGGTCTGAAGGTTAATATGTATGTATGTGTGTGTATTGTAAAGAAATGTAACCATTCGTACCAATTTGTATGACAATGATGTATGTCTGACACGCAACACTTTTCATAGTTTGGCACCAAGAACACATCACTGAGTCAAGGACAAGTTAGTCTGTATCGCACGCGAACCCACCTTACGGTGTTAACGATATTCTGTTCCGAATTGTCGAAGAGCTTTCTGAAGGTGTCTTATTTTATCTCATCTTACTCACATATCGTATGGGATACGTGGAATCGTTATAAGTTAATAAAAATCTGGTATTTAATAATTAGACTGAAAATAATTCAGAACCAAAATACAAATAACACATTATTTAACTATTTTTATGTAGATATTCTCGTAATTACATAAACGACAACGATTTCATATAATTGTATTATTATATATGTATTAAATAATTAAAAATGTTAAATAACATCAATAAATTTAAATGATATTCATTACAAGAGGTCACACGTTTTAAATATATAAAATTCTGTTTTATTTCTAACAAAAGTCTAATATTTTCTCTCTAAAGCTTTCGCAAATAAAATAATTATAAAGAGAGTGTCCAAACGAGTCTAAACAGAACCGAGTAACGTCACTTTATCCTTATTTATATGGCCATATTACATCAGTCAGACGAAGTTTTGTTGAAGTAACGACTTCACGCGTACGAGTCACGATAATTCAAGGTCGAGCGGCGCAGCTATGTGCTACAAGTGTAACGCAGGCCAGTAGCCTACAGACTGAGGCGTCCTAACTACCCCGAGAAGAGAGTCGGGCCCTCGCGCCGTCGCGCACTGCGGCTGGGAACTCCCTTCTCCTCCGCATGACACAGCCCGGCGTCAGCATCTTCATGATGTTTTGGAAACAACATCATCAACAACAATTCAATAAATAGTAACTCTTGTTCCAAAATGGTGTTGGGAACAAAATAAGAACGTCAACACCAATGAAGCACACATTTTCCAGAAGTGTTTTTTGATGTTCTGCACCCCGCACTACTTCTCACATTCACCGTTAGAAGTCAACAGTAACTTGCAAGATTGTCTACACGTAAAGCTCTGTACTGCCTGAGATTTTTCACGGTTTTCCTTAGTCCCTCGGTCAGCCCACGATCTCTCCATTCCAAATCCTTTACAATTTATCGTCATTTACGTAGCACCCTACAATCTGGCTTTATATAGTCGTGATCCTGAAAGGGCCTTTAAAGAAGACACAAAAAAAAAGCTTTAAAGCAAGGTGGTTAGTATATGTACCACTTGTTTGAACATTAAAAAGAACTCTGCCTTCTGCCCACACAGTGTATCTGTGTTTTCCGTATGATTCTCACAGTAAACAGCGACTGTTTCCCTAAACAGCATTAACCGGTTGGGCTTTGTAACGGAGACGTAACGTGTTTCCTGTGAGGTACGGACTGAATTGCTATATATTCTGCCCACACAGTGTATCTGTATGTTCCTTATGGTTCTCACAGTAAACAGCGACTGTTTCTCTAAACAGCATTAACTGGTTTGTCGTTGTTATGGAGGAGCGGTGTTTTCTGTGAGGTACGAACTCAGTTATTAAATATTATTGGGACTACCTTCAGCCTTCAAAACCAAGTATCTCAGTGTATAACTGGGCCACCCTCTTCCTGCGGGATATAAACACGGGGACCTGGTCCGCCAGGTTGGGGAAGTCTCGAACCTGAGACAGTAAAATATGGTCATGAGTCCCGAGGGACTCGGGCCCGAGAATGATTGCGCTGGCTAGGACCAACAGCAATTATAAACGACAAACCCGTCTTCTCGTCAGAGAGGGTGCCCCACAACAACAAACCCGCAACTGTCTAATACAAATCTGGTCTTGGGCCCCAGATGGGGGCTTGACACCAAGACAGACTGGCCGACTGACCGTCTGTCGTATCGTAAGGTTCACTCTACTGTACCGGCCCCAGATGATAGATGATGGTGATTGTAGAGCAATTGATGGAATGAAGTTTGGCAGGAGAAACCGAAGTTCTTGGAGAAAAACTACCCTAGGCCCACTTTGGCCACCACAAATCCCACATAACCTGAGCTATGGCGCGGCCTTTCATGCTTCTAAGAGTTAACTAATTTTAACATTTACTTGGATATTTTAACTTAAATTTTCCACTTCGAAAGGGTACGTTTCCTCTTCGTCAGCTTTGCACAAACTTTGGCCTTCTACTCTTAGCTTCAAGAGCGCCCCAACTGTGCATTACATTCACATTATCATGGTCTTCGTGTCCAGGCACCATAATATTAGAGACTAATTAAAATGTGGAGGTAAATCTCCATGCATTCACCTAAGCACTGAACATACGTGTAAGGGTCAGTATTCACCATCCATCCGCTTCCATCCCGATTATCCTGATTTACATTTCCACCCTGATGATTGGAGCAACTGTTAGCTTTGAGATGCTAATAGCTACCAGACTACACGACATCACAGTGAACGGTTGGGCATAATGGTAACGCTTCTGATTCATATGATGGAGGAATTAATTTAGAATCTCCGACGGGACACAGGTATTCCTCGCTGGTATTTCGTGGGTTTCTTCCGTCACTCCAAGAAATTTCTCGATATTTCATCGATTATACCACGACCGCTTCCTTACAAATCCTTTCCAAATCATTACAAACGTGCTATCTACTATTTCACTTTATAATACGGCTACTAAAATAACCCATACCCATATAAACGGTGTCACATCCCAGAAGGTACCAGACTTCATAACATTGCATCTATCACAGTACACCACATTTCTGAGCAGATGCGCTGAGAACCGGGTTAGCTCAGTCGGTACAGCAACTAGGCTACGGGCTGGACGACCACAGATTCGAGGTTCTATTCTCGGCTGGGGCAAAACATTTTCTTTCCTCCACAGTATCCAACCCGGTTCTCCGACCTATCCAGCCTCCTACACAATGGATATCGGGAGGCTGTTCCCCCGAAGTTAAAGTGGGCTGGAACGAGAAGCTCACCAATCACCGAAGTGAGAACCAATACCTCCACTCTCCCATAAGTCTTCATAGCATGGTACTTAATTAATTAACAACTTTAACTTCGTTGGATTTGAGGTTCTTACGGCTGCTGTAACGCCTCGTAGTCCTGAGGAACATGTGGTTTCCATCTTCAGGGTCACAGAGGAAGCTGCCTGTTTCTGTAGATTTCGTGCCTGGCTTGCTCTTCGGCGCTAAAGACGGAAAGGGGAACTTTGAGCTCTCTCCCCAGGAGCCCTCAGTCTGCAATTATTCCCTTACCTTTTACCCGGATGCCATCAGCAGTTGATGCCCCTAGAAGCCTGCTATGTCACTTACGTGTCAGTTGATACATTTCTGTCACCTGACTGATGTGTAGAATTTGCTCAGTGTGGCACGTCCATTTGTGCATCTGTTACCTCTCTGATTAGATCCCTGAAACTTGTATTCCAAGTTCAACACAGGACGTCAGTTTACAGCTTAACTGTCTCCATCTCTCAAGCTCCAACTTGAGTCATGACACCGTAAGCACATTTGGCCTTATCGGTCAGACTAGTTCCTGACTAATGAATATTGACTGATATTCCTCCGGGGATATGCACTATAGCAGAATGTTATCTGACCACACGCCTTACATACCGAGGGCAAAAACGCGTGGAGTTATCGTCCACGCCCCCTCCTCCCATGGTCTCTAGGCACAGGAATAACTTCTTAGTCTCGTATCACTACATCAGTGTTAAAACAGTTTAAGATTTCCAGAGAAGGTTGTGCTCACAATCTACTAAAATAAGGGGGTCTGTGTAAGTGTTCTAGTGGTCAGAGTTCCTGGCTACAGATCCAGAGGTCCCGGGTTCGATTCCCGGCGCTACCAGATTTTCTGAGAAGTAGTGGGTCTGGAACGGGGTCCACTCAGCCTCGTGAGGATAACTGAGGAGCTATTACAAGCAAATAGCGGCTCCGGTCTAGAAAACAGAGATTGACGGCCGTGGCGAACCGTTGCGCTAACCACGTGACACCCCTCTATTCGCAAAAGTTGGCACTAACTTCGCCGACAAGCAGCGGTCGCTCGGTCGGTATAGTTTGCTTGCGGACTAAACCCACGGAGTTTTTTGTGTAATCAACATATAAAGATTCTACCGTTAACGCAACAATTGTTTATTAACATATGTACCACTACATGTTTCGACCCAAACGGGTCATCCTCAGGTGCTGCAAGTCTCAGACACTGAACCACTGAACTGCAACTCTCGCATTCTCTTTATATACACGTACATATGGTTCACGAAAGGTAACTTTCTTTATATATTCAGTTCATCAACAAGACTATACCAGCCTAGACATTGATTCAAACAAGAATCATACATGCGATAAAACAGTAAGAATAACAATTAGGTAAAAATTAAATTTAACAATTGATTTTTAAAAACATTGTGAGCTGTGACGAGCTTCATGTCTGTTGTTGCAGTAGACCACGCACAGCCTTCATCAGATTCTTCTCTTATTTGCTGTGTTCTCACCGCCATCTGTGAGCCGATTGTCAAGGTAATGTGGAACCCTCAACGTCTCACAACCCTATGGGCCTTCACGGCCTGGTACAGGGTTAGCTTTACTTTACTTTTATTAGAATATACAAAACTAGCATTTTGCCTGTGGTCCTGTATTGGTGTGAAACTTAGTCTCTGACATTAAGGGAGGAACACTGACTGAGAACAGTGTGTTGAGAAGAATATTTGAACCGAAGAGGGATGAAGTGAGAGGAGGTAGGAGAAAACTGCATAATGAGGAGCTTCATAACTTATACTCTTCTCCAAATATAATTAGAATGATCATGTCTAGGAGGATGAGATGGGCAGGGCATGTAGCGCGAATGGGGAAGAGTAATGTATGTAGGATATTGTTGGGAAAGCCAAAAGGAAATTGACCACTGGGAAGACTAAGGCGTAGGTGGGTGGACAATATTAAAATGGATCTTAGAGAGATAGGATGGGATGGGATGGATTGGATTCATCTGGCTTACGATAGGAACCAGTAGAGGGCTCTTGAGAACACGGTAATGAACCTTCGGGTTCCATAAAATGCTGGGAAATTCTTAAGTAGCTGCAGATTTGGCTCTCCTCAAGAAGGGCTCAGCTCCGTAAGTAAGTAAACCGCTGTGTTGCTGTCAATATGTTAACGTTTCCTAGAGAATGAACCCCTCCCCTTCCATATTGTCGGATGCCAATTTACGGTTAATGTTGTGTAGTCTATTTATGCGGAGCACTTCCCTGCTTGGTTTATGCTACTGTAAGCAATTCCGTTTTGTGTACGCAAGCCTAAGGCATCCATTGCCAATAGAAATAAACTTCATAAAAATTTTCTAAATGGTTCTGACGATGGTGTATAACACTCAGAATTACTGGGTTTTTGGATTTTGCACATCGTCCGGTATTCTGAAGAACATAACGTTTCGGAAACTCGATTTGTTTCCTTCCTCAGGTGACGGCTGATAGAAACCGACTTTGTTGAGTCCGTTAGAAAGAGCTGACCTCAGTCACTTAATCTTCCGCTTATATTAAGAAATATACAAATTCTGTGACGTGCATTTATGCTCCATTAACACAAACATATTGCATTAAATATAATACAGTTGTACCGAACAAATTGTTCGAAACAATAACGCTTCTGACTTTCATCCTGAAGATATCTGGTTCGAATCTAGACTGGGGTACCGACTATCCTGAGGTGTATCGTGGCTTCCTTCAAAGAAATGTTGGGATAGTACCTCACATTAAGCTGTGACCGCTTCCTTCCTCATCCTTTCCAGTTCATTATTCTCTCACACTACCATTCGAAGCTATATAATGTAGCATGTAGACCTGTGCTAAGTAATGACTCTGTAAACAACGGCCGTTGCTGGGTAATGACTGCAACAGATTCGTAACACACACCAATGGAGTAAGTAGGACGCAGTGTTCTCTACGAGATCCACGAGAGAGCTATGTGACGCAACAGTAGAGGAACTGTTGGGAGAGGTGTTCTCTACGCGGTCCGTGCCGAGGGCATATAAGAAGACCACAGTACGGATACGGTCATGGGTTCTGACGGGTTCAGAAACCAAGAACGACTGTGTTGGTGAGGGTCAACGAAAATTTACTGGACTGGACTCGAGAATTCAGTTAAACAGAAGAGTAGGAGGTTTGTGTGAGATGGCCGTCAGTCTGGAAGTTACTCATGAGACAGTCGCCGACCAATAAAGACGTGAACACGGAAGCTGAGGAAGCTACGGCATTAGAAGCCGATACCAGGCGACAGCCAGTGAAGATACAACAGACTGAGAAACTTAGTGCGTCCTGTAGTGAACTGTATATAGTATGTGAATTAGCGATAGTGCTATAGTTACTTGTATTTACGATCTGTGTTTAATAAATCCAATTACAAGTTCAAACCCCCGTCTATAGTCACGCATACACTTGAGAGTATACTGAAAGAGTGTTACTATGTATATCATGAATGTCATCTGCTTCTTGCTAATCTATTGCTTGGGTTAGACCCTGAACGTGGAGGCAGAATGTCCCCTTGGTAAGTCAGTGGGCTTCTACCGGACTACACGGCGTCAAATCCTATAATACAGTACTTTTCATAGTCACCACTGTGCCAATCTCAAATTCGACGTAAATAAGTAAACATTTAGCTCAAGAAAACTGTAGGAAGGAAAATTTCCGATGTTTTGTAAAATGTAAACATTAAGGGTAATTAAGATTACAAAGCGAGCATTTGGGAAATACACTCTTCCTCCACTCTTGTTAATTTCGCAGCTTGACTGTGTATTCGTGATCGCTGTATTTCCCATTTCACCGGCTGATGAGCTCCGGTCGCTCTGGGGAGGTGTGAAACGCAGCACCCCCCATTAATCACCGCATCATCGAGCGGGTTAACTCAGCCTTCCGCAACACAGCACTTCTCCCGGAAGGGGGAAAAAAGATCCTCCACGCCAACGTTGGCATTTTACAAAACGTCAGTCAATTACATAAGCATGAACTGTCTTTCTTTTAAATAACTTGACTAATGTCCGTAAGGTTCATAATTCAATTAAGTTTAAATAAATTAATCAACCGTCTGTCACTAACTGAAGTAGCAACTTAAACTGTCATGCTATTTAAACGAATCAAAATACTTGCATAAAAGTAATCAGTAATGTCAATATATCACTGAAGATTTTCACAAAACTTTCTTGCAGATTTCAATTTAATTTGTTTTATTGGTTTAAACTGTTTGAATTTAATCCGTCAAATATGAGGCTTGTTCAAATGAAAACCGTTTGGGTACTGTTGTGGGACAAGTTGTGAGGGTCGGTGAAAGTACAGTATGCGACAAAAATTTCAGTAATGAAACTAGCGCATCTCGAACGCACAAGTGCGTTTGTCGACGGGGCATAGCTCCAGCCGCACGTGTTCCCAGTATTGAAAAGCTAGTTGTGTTGTGTTGTGTTGGAAATGGGTCTGTCGACGGAGGAAAAAGTATTCATAGTTGAGTATTATTTCCCCTCATACAGAAGTGGTCGCCAGACAACTCGCTTCCTTGGTTTTGAGAGGCCAGATGTTATCGTCCAGAAACCTCTACATAGTTCACGTGTGACTACATGGTGTGCCGTCTCAGCACACGATATATTAGGCCCCTATTTCATTGAGGATGAGGAAGGCAATGCTCTTACCGTCACCCAAGATGCTACAGGGACATGGCGATCGGACCATTTCTTCAGGATTTGAGAAGGTTCTGTCATGCAAGGAGCCTTCAAATGAATAGACAGTGGTATCAACAGGACGTCTTTTCATTTCAGTACTGTAATTTTGACGCATACTGTAGTTCCCATGGGCGATGAGTCAGGCATCCTATTGGCGCACTAACCAATGAAACCCTCTCCAAAGAAAATCCCTGGATTTGTGATAGAACCACTGAACCACTTCGACCCAGCCCAACATGCGAATGGTTTTCATTTGAACAACTCTCATAGCTAATTTAATATAAATGGGTGATGATTCATAACCATCAGAGCATAACAAAGGATTAATCTAGTTATATACTTACTTATGGAACTGAGCCTTTCTTGAGGAGAAGCCAAATCTTCAGCTACTCAAGAACTTCCCAGCATTTTATGGAACCCGAAGGTTCATTAACGTGTTCACAAGAGCCCTCCACTGGTCCCTATCCTGAGCCAGATCGATCGAATCCATCCCATCCTATCTCTGTAAGATTCACTTTAATATTGTCCACCCACCCTCGTCTTGGTCTTCCCAGTGACCTCCTTCCTTCTGGCTTTCCCACCAATATGCTATATTCATTCATCTTCTCCACCATTCGTACTACATGTCCTGCCTTCTCATCCTCCCTGACTTGATTATTCTAATTATACTTGGAGAAGAGCACAAGTTATGAAGATCCTCATTATGTAATTTTCTACAGTCTCCTATTATAAAAAAAAATGTGCGTTATGTTAATTTTATCCTGGATAATGTCCGTTGTTTGAAGTATATTTGGATATAAAATATACATCAGAGCATCGTAATTGCAGTTCCAATCATGAGTTAAAAATAGACTGTAGCAAACTTCCACGATGACCTAATGAACGGGCCATAATTTGATAATAACGCACTACGAGAATTGTTTCATACCCATAATACTGCATTGTTTTGAGGCATGTGCCGAAACTTTCGGTCAATAACATTTGGAGAAATTGCCTTATTTTAGGGCACCAATTTCTCAGTGATCAATAAAACATCCCATATAAGAATTACTCAGTAAACGCCGTGTGCGTTTCCAACGCGCTTTAAGCTTATCCTTGAGAACAAACATTTTCTACCAGATAGAGAATGCTTTCCTCCTGGAATGGTACTTCTAATCTGAATGAAATGTTTTCATGTTCGCACTGTTGTACTCCACAGATATACCGTGGTGATTCGACTAGCTGAGGCCAAATGCCTTCACACTACACGAAGTAACTCTGATGCAGCGTACGAAGTGTGTGACGTACACATTTGCTCAGAGAAATGACGAAACACCTGTTACCGTGGCCAGTGTTCCGGTTGAGACTCGATCTGAGAACTTGCAGAATACCAGTGTAAAGCGTGACCGCTAAGAAAACCCTCTCGGCTGCTTCCTTGACTTACCCTTCGACTTGGGCCGCGCCATAGCTCAAGCGGTTAGTCGCTGGCTTCCCACCGCGGCGGCCCGGGTTCGATCCCGGGTCTGGTCAAGTGGGATTTGTGGTGGACAAAGTGTCGCTGGGGCAGGTTTTCTCCGAGTACTCCGGTTTCCCTTGCCAGTCTTCACTCCACAAATTGCTCCACAATCACGCTCACCTATCATCTGGACCTCGTACAATAGGCCAGATGTGGCTGCAGTACAAGGGACTTAGTCCCACCCCACTAGCAATGAAAAAAATACCCTTCGACTCTGAATACTGAGTCAGACTTAACGGCATCACATCCCAGAAAATTGTACTCTTAACTAATAAAGTAACTTATTAGGTGCAGAGGGTTCTTTCCCGGGGATAATCGGCCGGGGCGTGAAGCTGACCATTGACCAACTTGTTCCGAAGACAAGAATATCTCAACTCCCTTTACTAACTCAACTAATTAAATAACTGTATGACTGATTTGAAAACATTAAACTTCTGAACTAACAAACCAACAAATTCCTTGCTGTTTACAGAAGTTATGAGTCAGTATAGCGACTGGGCTGGAAGACCGAGGGGTCGGAGTTCAAGTCTTGGTAGGGGCTAGAATTTTCTCTTCACCACTTCGTCCAGACCTGCTCTGGGGTCCACTCAACCTCCAACCAATAGGTACTGGGGGCTCTTTCCCCTGGGGTAAAGCGGCCGGGGCGTGAAGCTGACCACTCACCTCTAACTAATACCGAGGTCAAGAAAATGTGGATGTATACATCCACCCCCCCATACGTCTTCATGACTTAGTGCTTAATTATTTAAGCACAGGGAGAAATTTACGTAAGTTCATTACAGTGTTCACAAGAGCCCGTCAATGGTGCATTAAACTGACGGGGAGAGAATTCTCCCTCAGACATAAGGGCTACAAATTTTCGTCTACAAGTATAGTACATGGCTTGTGTGTTTGCTGAAATATTACGTTTATGTGAACAAATCGCCGTGGCTATGTGGCTACTGTGCAGCGATTTCACGTTCAGTTAGTCACGTTGCAACCGTCAAGGAAGAAATAAAATTACATCAAGTTCTTCAGGAAGTTACAAAATGTGCAATGCTACCACTCTTACAACTCAGAATTACCAGACATCTAACCTAACCCCCAGATCTCTTGGAACTGCCAGTACTATGACAGATAATACCACTGTAATCTGTTCCAGACTGCACGGCGGAAAATTAATGGCATGGGCAGGACAATTTTCTCTCTTCCACAGATCCCAGACCTGCTCAGGGACAAACCCAGGTTGTTTCCCTAGAAGTAAAGAGGCAGGGCCGTAAAGTTGACCGTATTTCTCCATTTAGTACCGAGGTTAAAAAATGTGTTGAGCTGTACCTCCACTCCCCCATACTTCTTCATAACGTGGCGCTTAAATAAGTACGGGAGTTTCCTTTACTATCGTAGCAGTCGCAAATAGTTGCATTTAGTAGTCGAGGCCGATTACGAATAATCGCAATATATATCGTACTGCCATATTTGCGTTCTACGTCACATTTCGGTCACCAAACGACCATCATCGGGGCACGTGGGACCTCCCCACAAAAACCATATTCCCGGACAGACTGGCCTAGACATACTGCTTGAGGCCTATATTTGGAAGGTACTAGGTTCGAATTTTGGGCAGGATACCTACAATCCTGACTATGATTTTTATGAATTTTATCAACCATTCCCGGTTGTATCTCAAATAGGCCACGACCGCTTCCTTCCAAACCATTCCCAATTTATCGCTCATTAGTTATCCTAATATATTTTGCCTGTGGTTCTGTATGGGCGTGAAACTTGGCCTCTGACATTAAGGGAGGAACATAGACTGAGGGTGTTGAGGAGAATATTTGGACCGAAGAGGGATGAAGTGACAGGAGGTTGGAGAAAACTGCATAATGAGCAGCTTCATAACTTGTACTCTTCTCCAAGTATAATCAGAATTATCAAGTCAAGGTGGATGAGATGGGCAGGGCATGTAGCACAAATGGGGGAGAAGAAGAATGCATGTAGGATATTGGTGGGAAAGCCAGAAGGAAAGAGACCACAGGGAAGACCAAGGCGTAGGTGGGTGGACAATATTAAAATGGATCTTAGACGGAGTTTGGATTGGTAAGCGAGTTTATTGGACATACACTCCTCACTACAAATACCTACAACAGTCTTGCTAAATTACACACCACAAAGATCACTGTAACTACAGCACACATAAAGTATTCAGTTTTTAAATAGCCGTTGCTTGGCAGCGGCTTCCAACGAGGGATGTCTCCCTTCCTCTGGGCCCCCGAACTTTCTTCGTCCTTAACTACCACCTTTTAACTTCTCACAACTGCAATTTTCAACCGACTGTTTACGTAGCTGTTACTAGGCAACGGATCAACATGTCACAGTTTTAAAATATTTTTATGTAGGCAGAATGTAAGCGTCGGCGGTGAATTTGTGTGATTAAGTAACGGTAGTAAGCACGCAGTTGGTTGGTCGAAAGATTTGAGAGTCTGCTCTTTTTCTGTGACGTCATAATACGCGTTTGGGTGGATGTAAGTTATAAATCGGATATACAGTGAACAGGGTAAGTCATACTAACGCCGTTGTAAAGGCAGGTTTGAGGTTTAGACACAGGGAATTCAAAATGAGCAGTATGGATGTAAAGATTAAGGAGCTCGTTAAGTGAAAGATTATTTTTTTTAATTATACACGTATATATATATATATATTTTTTTNCATGCCCTGAGTGGGATTCGAACCCACGATCCCTGCTTCCGAGCGAGCGAAGACAGTGCATGCCTTAGACCGCTCGGCTACCGTGACCGGCATATATATATATATTTCCTAGCAGGAAATGCTTGCTGACGTAACATAAAATTTCTCAGCTGCAGTGTTTCGAGTTCCGATCTCATCCAAACATTTTCAATTTGTCTAAAACGTGTAAGTAATGGATTCAAGCAGATCTAAAACTCAGACAGGAATTTCTGGGAGACTAAATCCGTTAGAAGCTGAGTGGTTGCCGTTATCTCTGATATCCGCAGACGTGTTAATATAAGGTTCTATTTCGTGATGCACATAAGATCGTTAAGTCATTGTATGTAACATAAAATTCGACCTTAGGAACACTACAGAATTAGACCCTTGGTCATGAAGTAAGGATGTGTCTTCTATGGTAAATCCCTGTCATTATTCACGAAGGGATCCACGAGGCATTTCCATCACGTGACTAACCACCACAAGAGGTCGGTCTGCTCCCCCCCCCCTTCCCGTACTGATGTAATCTTATGCCTCATTTCACTTGCTTCAAGAGAGACTTCACATAAGGTCTAAACTGTAACCCTCCGAGGCATGAAATTCATCAAAACATACATTAGTTTAGGGGTGGATATGGCAACTTTCCTTTATACATATTCGGAAGGTGTTGTGTTTGAATCTCGGCCGGGAAACAGGCTATTCTGACTGAAGTTTCATAGTTTTCCTCAGTCATTCTACGTAAGTCCTGGAACAGTAGCTCTATTATGCCGTTTCTTTCCAAATCCCTGCAAATTCATCATTTGTCAACCATCTCACCATTCGACGCTGTATATACTACTGACAGCATCGTTAAATAAACAACAAAAAAGGTTTCAGTAAATAGCCGGAACAGACTAATACGTGACGAGTCCCATCTTCTGGGGTATATGACCGTGTAGCTCATTGAAATTAAATCGATGTTTCGGAGGAGTATGTCACCTCTATCTTCAGGTCGAAGAATAAACCAAGGAAGAAACCAGAATAAATTAGGTAGCAACCAGTGCTGATCTTCAAAACTGGTGATTGAGGCCATATATTCCTCCGAAACGTCGATTGAATTTTAATGGACTACACGGCGCAATATCCCAGAAAATAGAACTGTAAGAACATTAAGTCCTAGTGAAGAGACAGAAACCTTCAGAAGATCCACTGTTCTCCAGATATCCTTAGGGTAATCAAAACAAGGTCCGGTCTAGACAACCGAGATTAACGGCCGTGGGGATTCGTTGCACTGACCACGCGACACCCTCTATCTGCAAAAGTTGGCATTAACTTCGCCGACAAGCGGCGGTCGCTCGGTTGGTATAGTTCGCTTGCGGATTACAGGCCACAGAATTCTGTTTGTAATCAAAACAAGTCGGATGAGATTGGTGAGGCATGTAGTACGTATGCATACATAATTTGAGTCTGATGCCCTTGAGAAACCCACAGAGAAGCACTAGGGATAAACCGGAAGATAACATTAAAAGGGATCTTAATAAAGAAAGAGGATATGTGGGTACTGATTGTATTAAATTTGTCAAGTGCCGGTTTTTAAAGGCAGTAATGGGACTTTTTAGGGCTCACAGTTTCTTGATCATGTATCCATTAGTAAGTTAGAACTGGAATGAAAACCTATACAGGGACGGTGCTTAGTAGATCGGGTCTCTGGGCTGTGCATTTGCATCGGTGTTCAAGCTCCCAGTGGCTTACTTTTATTGTGTTCTACATATATAGAGAGTAATAGCAACGTCCGACGTAAATTACTTTTCCTCCCCCATCTCCCTTCCCCTTTAAACGAACCCCTACATGTTCAGGCCCCACAGAACCACAACTCTACTAGTATTCTACGGCAATAGCGAATTTCCTAAGTGAATTTTTATTTAAATAGAAACTTTCAAATATCTGAAAGCGTAAGCGTTCTATCGCAATGAAAAAGAATAAAGATAACATAAAACTGCTTACACTCATAGGTGTTTGAAGAACAGGGTGCTGATTAGAATATTTGGAACAAACATAAAAATAAACAGGCGGAAATGATGATTCCGCGGCGAAGAATTCGGTAATATTATTATTATATTATAGTATAAATATTGTGACATGTCTAGCCGTTGCTGAACGAGTTACTACGAAGACAGACCCTTGATAAACGGTCGTTTGCCAAGTTGCGCAACAGTGGAAATTAGGTTACGCAAAAGTAAGGAAAGCGGTGTTTCTCCATGCCGTGCCTAGTAGAGCCGAGCCGAAGCGCGCTGGTTGCTACGCAGCAATAAACAACTCTCGGCAGCGTTGCCCAGCAACGCCTGTAAACACGGTGTTTACGCAACAGTGAAGCGATGTGGGTTTTCCGCTGTCCTACTGAGGGTTTATGACGGAAACTGGGATGCGTAAGCAGAGATTTAAAATGTAGCAGCCGCAGAAGGCAGTGGAAGTCTAGCATTCGCCGGAACAGTTGAAATATAGCAGCAGTCGCGGTAAGAAGAATGTAACATGTGTGTACTGAAGATAGTGTGAAGAGATTTGTGAGTAGGTTTGTAAAGTGTGTAAACGCGTAATAGTGTCATAAGTATTTGTAGCTACGACTTGTAGGTTGTTAAATAAACCAAGTAACAATCTGAACGGCGTCTTCAGTAGCAAAACACGTTAAAATATTATATAAATGTAATATAAACTATAATATAAATAAAATAAATAAATGAATAATATAAAATATAATAAAAATAAATATACTATATTAAATATTAGAGTATTATATTATAATATTACATAATAATGTAATCTTCACCAAACATTATTCGGATTTGTGTAACACTAACTGAAAAGTCAAAGAGGAAGACACTTTAGTTCCTTAGGCAGGCCGCACACCGGCATGCGTCAAGACATGTAACAGTCAAGCACGATGTCTGCGACATGACGCAAAGAAAGGAGCACAGTTGAAACGAACGAGAATATGAAAACCGCCGCACACCGGTCTGAGTCATGATGCTGAATGAATGAATGTAGCAAGACTGCGTATTTTGTCTCATGTCTACATGTTTGTCTTGACGCAGTTAGTGTGCGGCCGTCCTTAAACATTTGTACCTTCATCTACTTCCCTTCTTTCTCCTACTTTCCTTTCAAACCCATTTTAACTCTCCTATCATCACTCCTCACCCTTCGCTTAATATCCCCTTTCGAAATCAAAGCAGTTTCCGTAAATGTGATTTCTTGC
Source organism: Cryptotermes secundus (assembly GCF_002891405.2). NCBI lineage: Eukaryota > Metazoa > Arthropoda > Insecta > Blattodea > Kalotermitidae > Cryptotermes > Cryptotermes secundus. Next base: position 108,639 of record NW_019738356.1, read on the forward strand.
CCCGCGGAGTGACTACCTCGAATATCAGGACTGGATAATTAGATGTGGACTTATGGGACGTAACACCGCATGAAGTGGCCAGTGGTTACCATTCCTGCATCGTATTTCGATTAAATCGTGGGTTTAAACATGAAGAGATAATAAGCTATCTCTGTAACAGGCCGTGGAGGCCCATAGGGTTATGAGACGTCGAGGTTCTCACGTTTTCCTTGACAATCCGCTCACAGATGGCGGTAAGGTTGTCAGCCTTACGTAAGGGCCGCCCTTTACCCCCAGGAAGATTCCTGATACTCATTTCTGTTAGAGGCTGAGCCGACCCCAGGGCCATAGTGCGGCTGGAAGGATTAGGTAAATCGAAAAAATCCAATGATCTCATCGGAAATCGAAACCGCGACATTTCGGCTTGTAGCATAGTGCCTCAACCAACTATGCTACCGCGTGCCCCCTGGAAGAGGTGATAGATTCATCCGAAACGTCTATTCCTCTTCATGAATATATACAAAGAATACAACGTAATAAAATTTATTTCTTCTTTTCATTTTTCTCTTTTTATAGACAATTCCTATCCAGATGGAAACACCACTCGGTTTAAAATCGATTTAAATCGGCCTATCGGAATTCGATGAAAACCACATGGAAAGTTGAGTGAGATGGAATAGGAAGATAGGTTCGGGTCCTGTTAAATCAACTAATGTCACGGCGAAATCCATGCTCGGAATGGCTTTTCAGTCTTATCGGTCAAATCTTCAATCATACTTGACTTTGAAAGGGGCGGATATATCGCCTGGCCATTCTCAGGAGACTGCGCAGTGCGTTTCGTCGAGTCCGACTAAGATAAGCTTTGTATAAATCAGTCAGCGGCTTTATTTACAGTGGGATGGCCTCTGTGGTCTATTGGTCAGAGTTCCTGGCTACAGATCCAGAGGTCCCGGGTTCGATTCCCGGCTCTACCAGATTTTCTGAGAAGTAGTGCCTCTGGAACGGGGTCCACTCAGCCTCGTGAGGATGATTGATGAGCTATTTCAAGGAAATAGCGGCTCCAGTCTAGAAAACCGAGATTAACGGCAGTGGGATCCGTTGCGCTGACCACGCGACACCCTCTGTCCGCAAAAGTTGGCATTAACTTTGCCGACCAGCGGCGGTCGCTCGGTCGGTATAGTTCGCTTGCGGACTACAGGCCTCGGAGTTCGTTTGTTTTTTTTTTTTTTGTTTTATTTACAATACGTCATCCTCCCTCCCCCACAATGCTGCCGTATTTACTGCCCCCGCAACGTCTTGTCAGAGTTCACTCCACTCGCAAACTCAGAGACCATGTCTAAATATACAGCCTGTATAATTCTGTATCCTTGGTTCCGAACATAAGGGAGCTTACTTAGGATTATATTTCATTGGTTCTCTACTGACAATAGGCACTGTTATACTCCTGCTTAGTGTTTCCACTCGGGAATTCCTTCTCGGTATTTCTCGGGAAATTTGTATATTTTTATTTTCACGATTCCCGAGAATAATCAGTCGATAAATAGGCAAAAGTGTTATAATTTCCCCGCGAGAATTTAAATCGAAAACAAGAGCATGAAGAGCTGACACAATTCGACCGAAATCAACGCAAAATGAAAGAAAATTTTCTACGTCTGGAGTATTCTTCACGAAACAAATATCAAAAGTTATCATGTAGGGCAATTAATGCTTTGTGTGTTTTAAAATTTAATTTTAAGAATAACTTTTGAATATTAAATATCTGTGTTTTCCTTAATTTTTAAAAATTGTTTTTATTTTGGTATTTATTATGTCATAGTCTTCCCCTCTTTTCATGCTTTATGTTATCAAATGTTTATATCAGGTAGAGATCATTTTTACATATTACTGAATTATACAATCTCGTCACAATATAATAATTGGTTCAATTTATTCATAATACTAATAAGTCATGCATTTATTATTGTCTTTATAGAAAATCTCTGAAACTTTTAGTGTAATTCTATGACATAAAAGTGATTCACTGTTTTTTATTATGGTCACTCACTATTATACAGAAGCACCTAAATAAAATGTTACGAAAAACACGGAATAACTCATGATTTCGGAAGTTCCCGAGAATTCTCAGGAATTCCGATTTCTCCTTCCCGAATTCAGAATTTGGAAACACTACTCCCGCTAACAGAGCGAGTGCACGTCGCAGTCAGTTCGTGACGTATATCGTTACGTCATAATTAGAAACTTAGTAGATTCTGTTTCCAACACACTTATGTATTCATGCACCGGTGGGAAATTCAAATATGCTCCATCAGATTGCCTATACATAATAAGACGTAATCTGGTTCGTAGCGTGGATGGACTTTATCGTAATAAAGTAGAGTAAACACTCACTAATCCAGTTGAAGTTAATCCGGATTATAATATGAAAATGCTGTTCATAGTTTAGTATGTTAAAAGAAACACGACATTTAGGAGTGCAGATGAGTCACTTGTCTGTTAAGAAAAACTCGAAAAATTCTTCAAACCTGCATAATTACATTAAAAAACAAGTATAATTTCTGAGTCTTCTATCAATGAATAAATTACTGTCTTTTATAGTTGTTAAATAAAGGCTCTACAGTAATATTTTCCTCTGTTTTCGTCAGTACTACTTACATCATTAACTTTATATTTATTTGTGTTCTAAGTTTGTTTTTGTCTTCAGGGCTACCTTTTGCTTCGCTAATCCGGATTATTGCTTAATGTGGATGACCTCTCACCACCAGTTACTTCGGATTAGCTAAGGTTTACTGTATTCTAATCCACGAGATATATATTTCTGTTCACTATAACTGTTTTTTTTGTAGTTCTGAATGTAAATGGCTTCTAAAAGATTTGCATATTTTTGTGTTTATTCATTTGCATCTTATTTAATGAAGTTATTAATACCTCAAGACTACGTAATGTCGAATGATTGCATAATTGGATATAATGATTTGGAAGGGAAGTGGTCGTGGGTTATCTCAAGGCATTATTCCGGCATTTGCAGCGTGAGGTTAATCCGTTTCCCAGCCAAGAATGTAAACAAGTGCCTCACGAATTGAGGTTAGAAGCGTGACCCTTTTGGCTAACTTGCTCGTCACTAGAGCGCTCTGTTTTTCACGTTTCAGTGAGATCATTGAACTGGTCACAACGTGATTCTGAAAACTGCGGTACAAACCCACCCCATTATTGACGAGAATCGAACCCCAGCCACTTAACCCCCATCTCAGTGACATCATTAACTGAGCAGTCGGGCTAATAGAACAACAGCTGGGCGGAAGGCCGGAAATTAAATGTGTTGTGCACACTTTAATCTGATAAATTGCGTATCAAGCCTACAAACACACAATAAAATACGTATTATCCTCGGACATGTTTCATAAGTAGAATGAAACAATAAAACAACCTTTAGGTTGCCCCCCCCTCATTTGGATATATTTTGACTCTGCCATTCATTTCATATTGTGTTATGGTCACAAATAAATACCGAAATTATTATATTTACTGTCTGCACTTCATGTAAGTGAAACTAAATTTATCTGAGTTCTTATTGAGAAACGACCAGATGCTCACCCACTCAAGAATATCCCAGAAATTAATGGAGCCCGAAAGTTTATTGCCAGGAACCCGCCAATAATTCCTATCGCAGCTATATGAATCCAGTTCAAACTCTCCTATCTCATATCCTTAAGATCAATTTTAATAATATTATATACTACTGTATTTCAACATCCTGGTGCATTACTGTATCACTTATATACATTCATTTCCGTCTTAAATGCAAGTTTATTTACAATTATTCCTTTACATATAAATTAAAAATTAACCACTTCGAAATTGCTGTGTGTTTCAGAGGTATTCGTCCGTACATTCGTAGGGTCTACATAAATAACACGTAAAACAGTGACCTCACAGAAGAAAGACAGCGTAAGGACTGATGTTCTCCAACAAATGTTTTTTGATGAGTAAAAGGTAAAGTTCTCTCTGCGTTTAACTAATTAAGCAGTACGCCATGAAGGTGTATGGGGGAGTGGATGTATAGATCCATATTTTCTTGGTTTCGGCACTAGTTGGAGGCGAGTGGTCAGATTCACGCCCAGGCCGCTTTACCCCCGGGAAAGAGCTTCTAGTACCCATTGTATAGGAGGTTGGGTAGACTCCAGAGCCAGTCTGGATGATATGGAGAAGTGAAAATTCTTGACCCTACCGGGACTGGAACTCCGACTTCACGGTCGTCCAGCCAGTAGCCAGTGGCTATACCGACTGAGCTATGAGTGGAAGACGTAAATTTGAAAACACTGAAATATTTCAACTTAGGAAATAATTTATCCGAATTACACTGAAGATATAGTACAGCAATTTGACAAGTTACAGAATTACCTGAAAATGGCTCAGTACGGCCGAAACATGTAGTGTAGTCGGTAGCGATTGGCTACGGGCTAGACGATGGAGGGGTTCGAGTTCCAGTTCCGGTAGAGTCAAGAATTTTCTCTTCTCCACGTCGTCCAGACGGGCTCTGAGGTCCACCCAATCACGTATCAAATGGGTACTGTGGGTTGTTTCCCCGGGGGTAAAGCGGCAGGGGCGTGAAGCTGACCACTCACCTCCAGCTAGTGCCGAGGTCGGGAAAATGTGGATCTATACATCCACTCCCCCATACGCCTTCATGGCGCAGTTAAGCACAGGGACAAGTTTTACGGCCGAAACATGTAGCAGTTTCTAATAGATAATTTTTAAATTTTTATGTAAAAAAATATTTGTAAATAAAGTTGCATGTAACATGGAAGTGAATGTGTATAAATAATCAATTTGAATATTATCACGCCATCGACGCCTTCGTCTTGCTCTTTCCTTCAGGTTATCATACAGAAACTTAGTTACGTATTTCTCTTCTCTCTCAAGCGTGCTTCATGTCCTGCCCATCTGATCCTCTCTGATTTGATCGTCATAACAATATCTGGCGATAGTGCAAATCATGAAAACTCCGTACTATGTAATTTTCTCCAGTCTTCTCTCACTCTATCCGTCTTAGTTCCTAATATACTCCTCAGCACGTCGTTCTCAGATATCGTAGGAGACCAAATTTCACTGCCAAACAAAATCACAGGCAATATTATAGTTGTCTATATTTAAATTTCTACACTTCTATATGGCAGACGAAGAGACGAAACCTGATCTGATAGTTACAAACGAAATAAAACTGTGTTTCGTAGTCTGCAACCAGTGAAACTGGGATTCAGAGATAAAGCATCAAATTTAAACACCGGTGATGTCATAACGTGCAGCCTGCCCAAGGCTATGGGGGATCTGGTATATCATCAGACCCGGATTTACAGTTTCGAGGGCCCCGCGGCAATCAAAATATGCAGGGCCCTATCAGCGGCAAGAGACTTAGGCTACTACAATTTTTTCTTAATTTCTTACAATAACGTGTGAAACTTGCTTTCTGACATTAAGGGAGGAACACAGATTGAGGGTGTTTAAGAACAGGGTCCTGAGGAGAATATTTGGACCGAAGAGAGATGAAGTGATATGAGGTTGGAGAAAACTGCATAATGAGTAGCTTCATAACTTGTACTCTTCTCCAAGTATAATTTGAATGATCAAGTCGAGGAGGATTAGATGGGCATGGAATATAGCAAGAATGGGGGAGAAAAGGAATGAATATAGGATATTGGTGGGAAGCCAGAAGGAAATATGCCACTGGGAAAACCAAGGAATAGGTGGGTGAACAACATTAAAATGGATCTTAGAGTGAGAGGATGGGATGATATGGATTGGATTGATCTGGCTCAGGATAGGGACCAGTGAAGGGCTCTTGTGAACACGGTAATGAACCTTCGGGTTCCATAAGATATTGTGAAGTTCTTGAGTAGCTGCAAAATTGGAGGCTACTCAACAAGGGCTCAGCTCCTTAAGTAAGGAAGTAACTTAAAAAAAAACTTTTTGTGATTTCAGATAAGCAAAATAAAGTCTGTGGGTTCTATTTCTGTGGAGGCCCCGGGACGGTAGCCTCAGTAGCTTTCCTTTAAATGCGCCCCTGTAATAGTGTATGGGGTGCTTCTGAAATGATCATTAGTGGAGGAAAACCAAAGAGATTCGAAGACAGACTTGCTCCAGAGCGAATTCCTTTACGAAAAACCTCGCATGAAGTCGCCAGGGGTTTAATGCTATGCTGCTTCTTGGGAAACCACTTGGACTTGCAATAGCCTGGTGGGGGCCTATTGAATATTCAAAAATCGGAAAGTTTGTTGCGTTACCAAGCAGCACGTTGATACCCTCTGATATGTCGATATTTCCAATGAAGTGTCACGACTACAGACCTACACAAATGGAACGTCGGGGATTGAAGTGCCAATCACTAAAATGAAAATGCTTTCAGCCTTCAAATCTTTAACGCATTATTCAGATGAAAATGCATCATATGTTTCAGAACGCTTTGTAATTCAAAAATAAAATATTTATTCTTTCATCACTGTTATATCGGTGTGTTTACGGCCTAGTTGAATTGCACAAAATACTCGTATTTTGACGCGAATATCCTCTCGTCCAAAATATAAAAATATAGCCTGTTATCCCATAATAAAAGGGGGAAAAAATATATGGTCTATCACGATAATGAAGCCCTCAAAGTATTACATAATGTTTCAATATAATTAAAAAAAAACTTCGCTGTATGTGTTTCGAAAATATATTTGTAACTTTCCGTGTGTTCCTTATCAGCAAGAATCCATTGAAAGGCATAATCCAATTATAAATACCGTATTTACGCATGTATAGGCCGCGTGCGTGTATAGGCCGCAGCACAATTTTCAGACAAATTATAGAAAAAATAATTTTCTTGGAATATTATTTCGGGAGTAGAACACCCTGTATTACTAATTATGAATATATTTTTTTTTAAAAATGAAGTGTGATTTCGAATATAAGCCGCACCCAGTTTTCCTCTTGAATTTTTGGCAAAAAAATGTGCGGCCTATACATGCGTAAATACGGTATATGGGATTTTGGGTCCTCATAGCAGTACATATCTTCTGAGATGTTCGCCGACGTTTCAGAGGAACATATTGCCACCGTATTAAGAGTCGAAGAGTAAGTCACGGAAGTAAAAAGTCGGAAGTAGACAGCAAACGGCTGTGCTTACGTCACATCGCGAAATATCACCGCTGTGACAACCCCTGTAGTTACATTAGCACAAGAAAAATTTGTCACGATTTTAGGACATTTCCGCACGAACTGACCCAAACTACGTCTATTCTTCCGAAGAATAGGACACATATGAATACAGTTAAAAGCAACAGAGATGAAGAAACATCGAGATATCGATATTTCGTGGATCGTTCAGTTGCGACCTGTCTCTTCCGCTATCCATCATGGGCACTCAGGATTTACCAAATCAATGATGTGCAATTATACATTAAAGCGTTACGCCCGGCATCTGTCGGTGACACTAACAGGGCAAGTAACATTATTGCGACCCAGTTCCCTGTGATACTGAAATCTAGTTTGCACAAAGTCTTCATATACTCCATCCAGTGTGTGAACAATCCTGCGTCATCATCAGTTAGTGACGTAGATCGTTACGTCATCGTTACAAAATCACTAGAATGAATTTTCAACATACTTTATATACAGGGTGATTCATGAAGTTTTACCCCCACTTAGGGAGGGCATTCATGAGGTAATTTGGAACAAAAAAGTTAATATACTAATGGTATCCAACTCATAATTAAAGAGATACAGTAATTTGAAAACTGGCGAAAAATATTTTTTTCTTCGAATTTCAATCAAAACAAATTAGAAATACAATACAAGCACTTTTTAAATCGTTAATGTTTTAGGAAATAAGCATTCTAAAACCATTTTTTTTAATTTCTTAATTTTGCATTGTGCAACATTTTTCATCGATTTTGTGTTACAAAATTACATTATTTTCAGCATCCAATTCTGTAAACATACCAATGGTTGCATATCACACCCTTCTATCAATCTGTTTCCTTTAAACTGTAGTGCTTTAGAAGACGACTGGATTTACATAAGATTTTCAAAAATGTCTCCCTGCACGTCAACACAATGCGTCGCACGCGTATGAACCGCTCTGCCTATCTACCTACGCGCAACATTCAAATCGGTCTACCTTATCTGCTGACATAGCTGACTGGAACGTATGGTCGCCCACGCTGAAGCATAGCGCTGCATTCACAATGATGCGTTTCGAAAATCTATTGTTACTCCGTAACTATTGAAAATCGACCACAAGTTTATAAGGAAATTTTGCAGAAAATAACCCCAGGTATATGTACCACAAGCCGGGGTAAAACTTCGTGAATCACCCTGTATTCATACGTCGGTGAGAAATTAAAATATACCGGTACCTATTTCTTCCGTGAGATTGCCTCTGAAAGGCGTGACGTAACATGGTTTCATAAAGTTGATGGACTTTACTAGACATAAATACAAGATTCTAATGGGGCATTCTTTTAAAATTTATCACGTTTTCAAAGCGGAGATTGTTTAGATTGGTGTCTTATAGGTTATGACGCCATGTAATCGCCTAGACAACACTGAAAGGAATATACAGCTTCCTTCTTCAGGACTGAAAACAGAAAATCTTACAATAATACACGGTGTCACAATACAAACTACTGCACAGAATCAGAACCCGCCCTTGAACCTTGAAGACGGAGGCAGTAGACAGCAACTTGGATCGAATACCTCGTATCCCGCCATATGTTATTTTATTCATGGTTTTACAATGACGCTACCAATAGCTCAGAATAAGGCATAGGGTCGAGTAATAGAATGATTAATGAAGACTAAATTTGGAAATGATGTGGAAGAATGCAGTCGTGGCCAATTTTGAGGCACCTTTCAAACATTTGTCTGGAGGAACTGAGTAAACACACGCAATCAAGGCAGACAAACTTGCTCAGTAAATAATAAACTGGAAAGGATGTGGAAGGAAGATTTTGTAACGTAATCCGAGGTTGTATCCCGAAATTTGCCTGACGTGTCTGAGGTAAAGCAACATAATCCTATTTAGGATTAGAGGGTCTTACAGCTGTGCTCATGAAGAGTTCAATCTTCTGGGACATAACAAATACTAGTCCGTTGAAAGACAATAGACGTTTCGGAGGAACATGTGGCTTTTATCACCAGTGTTGAAGATCAACTCTTGTTGCTACCTGTTTTATCCTCATCCTTGTTTCTTGCTTGGCTTATTCTTCGACCCTGAAGACTGAGGCGATATTTTCCTTCGAAACGTCGGTTTGATTTTCAGCGGACTACACGGATCTATATCTCAGCTGCAGTACTCTTCAAGATAAACTGAAGTCAGGACAGGCGCTGTCCTGGCCCCTGCTTGTACCATTAACCTGCTAAGCATGAGTCCTGACCACTCTATCGTGACATCAGTAACTAGGATAAAATAAAATGCTTAGGCTGGATTTGGGGGCATGCGATAGTAGTTGCTTGAGGCACTATGCTACAAGCCGGAAGGTCGCGGGATCGAATACCGATTAGGTGGATTTTTTCAATTGACCTAATCCTTCCAGCCGAACTATGGCCCTGGGGTCGACTCAGCCTCTAACAGAAATGAGTACCAGGAATCTTCCTGGGGGTAAAGGGCGGCCAGCGCGTAAGGCTGACAACCTCACCGCCATCTATGAGCCGATTGCCTAGAAAATGTGGGAACCTCAACATCTCACAAACCTATGGGCTTCCACGGCCTGTTACAGGGATAGCTTTACTTTTTACTTGGCTTGATTCATAATTTGGCATGAAATTCGCGACCAGCGTCAGGCATATGAAGAACTTTAACTGGGTCACGGTGTGCAGACTTCGCAACTGGGGGCACGTGGATACATCTCGATACATGTGCCACTTTGTGCTAAGTCCACTGGGACTTGATGAAGCTCCTCCTCTTGCGAGGCGAAATTTTCGACAGTCAGGAAAGCAGTCAGAAGTTGAGTAAAGCTCACTGTACTTAGGGCTGCGTAACAAGATGGGCTACAGAAGCATCTCTCTCTCTTCCCCCCACCCCCCTTAGGAGCGTGTCACTGCCGTCGGCCTCGTCGTCTTGCGAGAAGCTGGTTGCGTCTCTAGGGGAAATAGAATATTACTGCAGACATTTCCTGAACTTAATACCATTAAATTTATTGAAAATTACTGACCAACTGCTTGAAACACGGTCCTCCTTAAGAAACTGCTAGTCACTCAGATCATCAAGAAATTACCCGCCTTTTTATGGAGCCCCAAGTCCTATTATCGTGTTCACAAAAACCCATCTATAGATCTTATCCTGAGCTAGTTAATTCCACACCACATATATATTATTTATTTAAAATGTATTATGATAGCGCTGTTAAATAAGAAACTTAATATATTTTTTGCTACTTCCAAGATCTATTTTAATATTATCGTTCATCCAAGTGTAGTTCTGCAGAATCGTCTTCTTTCTTCTGTTTTCTATGCTGAAATATTTTACGCATTTCCTACCTGTACCATTAATTCTACCTGTCCCGCCAATCTCATCCCTTTCGATTCGATCATCGTAGTAAAATTTACTGAAGAACGCAAGCTATGAACCTTCTATGTGGATTTCTTCGTCCATCTAACATTGCTTCCTTCTTAAAGGTAAATTTATTGCTGTAATTTAGCACCACGCTATGAAGACATGTGGGGGAGTGGAGGTATAGCTCCACAATTCATTTAACCTCGGCACTAGGTGGACGTGTGTGATTAGCATCAAGCCCCGGCTGCTTTACCCCCGGAGATACAGTTGTATAGGAGACTGGGTGTGACCCAAAGCCGATTTGGTCATTATGGAGAAGATAAAGATCTCTTTCCCTTGCTGGCAATCGAACCCCGGTCGTCCTATAGCCTATTGTACGACTGAGCTATCCCGGATCCTGCACTTCCTCATAAGCCCAAACATTCTTCTCAGCACCCTTAGGCTTAAGTGTTTGTGGAGCGCCTTAACAAATTATTTGTCAGTTGTGTGGGTGTGTGGAAACAGCTACATTAATATTGTAGCATGTAAACCCGTTGGCAAGTAAAGGCAACAGATTCCTAACACGCACCAATGGACTAGGGCTGTTCTCTACTCGGTCCGTGCGGCAGCTACATGACGTAACAATTGACTAACTATTGGAAGTGGTGTTCTATATGCGATCCGTGCCTAGGAGTTATTAAGCAGGACAAGTTTAAATTTTGGTTAGTTGTGAGACAGTCGCCGGGCAGTAAGGACCTGAACACAGAAGCTGAGGGACCTACGGCAATGGAAGCCGTCACCATGCAACGACTGAGAAGATATAGTGTTTGCTGTAGTGAACTGCTGAGTGTGTGAATTAGCGATAGTGCTATCTCTAAGTAGTCATTTAATCCCTTTTTTTCCATTGGCGCTACAGCCCTCATTTGGGCCTAGGCCTGCCTCCATGAAACTCTCCGTTTCACTTCGGTTTACTAGATCTTAAACATTCGGTAGGACTCCTTGGGCGGGTGATCAGCTGGTCGCAAGACCTCTACCTGTACACAAACACAGAAAAATGCACACACACACATGCATGCCCTGAGTGGGATTCGAACCCACGATCCCGGCTTCCGAGCGAGCGAAGACAGTGCATGCCTTAGACCACTCGGCTACCGTGACCGGCTCAATTAATCCAATTACCAATCCAAATCCAGTCTATAGTCACTTTATCACCTGATGATATCAGTGGTTCTTTAGGGTTCTAAGCCACAGTGTGTTATTTCAGCTGTTGCTTTTTTATCATAATTAAATTAGATCTCCGGAGCATATATATATAACTATATGTATATATAAATGTATTAATAATTCTTGATTATTTAACGACGTTTATATTGTTAAGATTATATTTTATCGTCTAATTGTATTAATAGAAAGTAAGAACCGAGACAGATACTGAAAGGAGTAGACGTGACCTAGTTTAAGGTAAATATCCCAACCACGAGCATAACTTATTTCTGACATCACCAATCGTGTTGAGTTCATTTACTCAAATCAGGACAACTGAGAAATATTCCTACATATCTGGACATGTCAGAGGGGCCAATCCAAACTTCTAGACACATTTACTGAGGTTAACTCTTTCTAACGGGTTGGACTCTGCTGGAATATTTTCCTGCCTTGCACTTTATAACGGAAACAGATCCAGTTTCCGAAGGGCTGTACTTCAACGAAATGAAGACAATGGTAAGTTAAAAAAGCTACCCCTGTAACAGGCCGTGGAGGCCCATAGGGTTGTGAGACGTCAAGGCTCCCACATTTTCTAGACAATCGCCTCACAGATGGCGGCGAGGTTGTCAGCCTTACTCGCCCGTCGCATTTTACCCCCAGGAAGATTCCTGATACTCATTTCTGTTAGAGGCTGAGTCGACCCTAGGGCCATAGTGCGGCTGGAAGGATTAGGTAAATTGAAAATTCCAATGACATCATCGGGAATCGAACCCACGATGATCCTGGTTATAGCATAGTGCCTCAAGCAATTGCTCTACTGCGTGTATCCAAAATGAGTCATGTTTATTGCAGCAGACCGTTGTAAGAAACATACAGACTTTGCTTACTACCGTAACGCATGCTGACCTAACTACGAAAAACATAAAACGATATTTCTTGTTACCTACTTTATGTTGGTTTCTTGTTTCGCTTACTCTTCGACCTTGAAGATGGAGGCGATACGTTACGTCGAAATTTTTGTTGAGTGTCACCGGATTATGACCGCCTCTGTGGTCTAGTAGTCAGAGTTCCTGGCTACAGATCCAGAGGTCCGGGTTCGATTCTCGGCGCTACCAGATTTTCTGAGAAGTAGTGGGTCTGGAACGGGGTCCACTCAGCCTCGTGAGGATATCTGAAGAGCTATTTCGAGGAAATAGTGGCTCCGGTCTAGAAAACCGAGATTAACGGCCGTGGGGATTCGTTGCGCTAACCACGTGACACCCTCTATCCGCTAAAGTTGGTACTAACTTCACCGACAAGCGGCGGTCGCTCGGTCCGTATAGTTCGCTTGCGGACTAAAACCACGGAGTTTGTTTGGTTTTGTCGCCGGATTACACGGCGTATTCTAGAATTCTTCATGTGAAATCTCATTCGAGATAGCCTGTTTTAGAGCTAATATTTGAACCCGTGGTCCTACCGAAAACTAAGTACGAATGATATGCACTTGGTTACAATTTTCAGTTTGATAAGCAGCACCAAGAATTCCGCCGTGAAAACTGCTTCTCTAGTTAAAAAAATCCTGATTAAATTTAAAATGTAATTTCAGGAAAGAAAAGTCTGATGTGGGGGGAAGTTCTTGCTGATGCTGTTCCAGTTTGTGGGTCCCACTTTATGCATTTATTCACTGAACTAATCTACAATGCAAAGTGAGAGCTGTAGCGATACACAACACGGAGAGAGGAAGGCGGTCGGTGTTAATCACAAGCATCTGGCTGGTACCCTCCTTACATACATACATATTTTCAAACATACATAAACCCTTTAAGGTACAGCGGTTACTATATGTGTCACATACTTTTAATACTAAAACAAACTACAATTTTCCCAGAGTGTCACAAAGACAAAAACAACACTGTCCAGTGTGACTATTTAAGTTTTATCGCTTGGAATCTCATCACCCTTACATGTTTCGATCCCTACGGATCATCTTCAGCTTTTCATAGTCACAGCAGCCTGTGACTGTGAAAAGTTGAACATTGTGTACATTGTGTATTTCAGACATTATATGTGTATGTATACAGGGTGATTCACGAAGTTTTACCCCCACTTAGGGAGGGCATTCCTGAGGTAATTTGGAACAAAAAATGTTAATATGCTAATGGTATCCAACTCATAATTAAAGAGATACAGTAATTTGAAAACTGGCGAAAAATATTTTTTTCTTCGAATTTCAGTTAAAACAAATTAGAAATACACTACAAACACTTTTTAAATCGTTAATGTTTTAGGAAAGAAGCATTCTAAAACCATTTCTTTTTTCAATTTCTTAATTTTGCATTGTGCAACATTTTTCATCGATTTTGTGTTACAAAATTACATTATTTTCAGCATCCCATTCTGTAAACATACCAATGGTTGCATATCACACCCTTCTATCAATCTGTTTCCTTTAAACTGTAGTGCTTTAGAAGACGACTGGATTTACATAAGATTTTCAAAAATGTCTCCTTACACGTCAACACAGTGCGTCGCACGCGTATGAACCTCTCTGCCTATCTACCTACGCGCAACATTCAAACCGGTCTACCTTATCCGCTGACATAGCTGACTGGAACGTATGGTCGCCCACGCTGAAGCATAGCGCTGCATTCACAATGATGCGTTTCGAAAATCTATTGTTACTCCGTAAGTATTGAAAATCAACCACAAGTTTATGAGGAAATTTTACAGGAAATAACCCCAGGAATATGTACCATAAGCCGGGGTAAAACTTCGTGAATCACCCTGTATAATATAACACCTATTGTAATAGTAGTTTCCGGAAAAAGTATTGATGCCCTCTGAGGATGATCCGTAGGGATCGAAACAAGTAAGGGTGATGAGTTTTCAAGTGGTAAAACTTAAATAGTCACACTGGACCGTGTTGTTTTTGTCTTTGTAATTGTTAGTGTGACTGACCAGAATCAAACAAATCAAATTGCCAGAGTGTGTTTATGTGTTCCATATGGTTCTCACAATAAACAGCGGCTGTCTCCCTACACAGCATTAACCGGTTGGGCTTTGTAGCGGAGACAATGTGTTCACTGTGATGTACGGCCTGAATTGCTATATATTTTGCCCACACAGCATATCTGTATATTCCGTATGGTTCTCACAGTAAACAGCAACTGTTTCCATAAACAGCATTAACCGGTTGGGCTCTGCAGCGGAGACGTAATGTGTTTCCTGTGAGGTACGGTCTGAATTTCTATATATTCTGCCTACTCAGTTTATCTGTGTGTTCCGTATGATTCTCACAATAAACAGAGACTCTTTCCATAAACAGCATTGACCTACTGTTCTACATAATCGATATTTTAGTGCCTACAGTATTGAAATTTATTTTTAAGTATTATTTAGATGAACTTTATTTGTTCCACAGAAAGCAAGAATGTCTAGTAAAGGGTACCATCTTCAAGATATGACCGTGTATAGTGCGGTAGAAGCACACTGTCATTTCGGAGGAACCTACTGCCTCCAATTTCAAAATCGATGATTAAGCCAAGGAAAAAGAATCATCAAGAAGTAACAAGCACAGCCTTGTTTGTTAGCTTACGCATCTTACTCTGGGGATGAAGGCTGTACGTTCCTCTGAAACGTCGGTAAACTTCCATCAGAATATGCAGAGTCATATTCATAGCCATTGGTGTGATAACCTCAAACTGAATACGTGACAATTTCTTTCCTTCTGTATTTATTCTCAAGAATCTCTGGGTTAAGTATTTGCTATAGAAAACACCCAAATATAGTGGAATGAAAAAATACGTGTAATTAGTAATATTTTCAAGATCTGCAAGTAAATTGGGCCAGAATTATAGAATATAAATAACACGAATTTAATGGCCTACCTTATTAATTTTCCATCTGATGGAACCTCGTTTATGACACTACGCAGTCCATGGCGTCTTCACTGCTACCATTTTGTCACAGATCCGTGTGTTCACTGCAGAGGTTATTGTCACTGAATACGGTCTTCTGTTTCTCAAATATCAGTTACAGCCACTACACAAATCCTTCCGTGTTCCAGACACAAAACAACACAAACTTCAGCTTCAAAAGTTTCTGAAATATTATGCATACATTGAACATAACCTCACAAATCTTTATATCTGGCACCCTGCCTGCCACCGAGATATTAGCCTACAGATTTTCTATATTGCGCTTCACATACTGTTTTCTCATGAAGTGTAAGGGTATTGTAACAAATGAATCAAGAATCTATCGATATTTATTGATACGCTTTTGTCTTCAGTCAAAAATATGCTTATTTAACTTCAGTGTTCTTTAAGTACGATTTCTGTGAGCTGTTTTACGGCACCCTCGCTTTACAGAATTGAATGGTATGATGGTTGATGTATTGCAAATGGCTTTGAAGGTAGTGGTCGTCTCTAATCTCTGTACTATCCTAACAGGTCTGGAAGGACTGAGAAAAACCTTAAAAAATCGAACCGAGGACCTTCCGAGTACGAGATATAGAGCGTTAACGCTAAGATAACCCGTTCTTTGATATGCATGGTATATTTATATTACGTAAACGTGCAAGAGAGTTTTTGGGAAATTATTAAAGGACTCAAAGTTGATTTTCTGTATTCGTTAGTTACATAAATATTGGCGGCATAAACTTTAATAAAATTAAACAGGAAGAAAAACTACAGCTAAATTTATAAACAAAATTTCGCAACAACAAAAAAAGAGGAAAATAGAATACAAAGAATAAACACAAAACTAATCGTCAAATAAATGTTTAAGAGAGACAGAAAATAAGTAATACTTTGACGTAGTCAATATGATGAAACATTCCCCCACCCCCAAATCTACGAATTACAGAAACCAAATTTGATTAAACTTTTCAAATTGGAACAATAACGAAGGAGAATTTTCAATTAAGCGTATTCAGAACTTCACAAAGAAATATAACATTGTGTGATACTACAGAGTATATATTCTGAATTCAACAAAGGATTTCCAGGAGAAATATATGTTTTGTACCTATATATTTCATAATTTACATTTCAAAATTGATACAACCCCATCCCCTAGCCATAAAAATTAATATTCCAAGTACAATTTTCAGTACCAGTCAAATGAATGTTCGTATTGCACATCGACATCGCGGATGTCAGCTAAAGTATAATTTTTAATTTGTCTAAAACTGGGACGGACGGTGTGTGCTATAATACTGAATGGTCTTCAAATTATGAAGCTGCGAACATAGCAGTTTCTCGGCTACTGAGATTGGGTTATCCGAGAAATATCTGAAGGACGAATGTCAGCATCATGTAAATAAAACTCTATATCATTAATCTAAATCAGTTCGATATACACACAACTACCCTATTAAGCGTTCACTTTACGCATACCGTGCAAAGAACGCACAAAAATGATGCAGTGCTCTCATGTTATATTCTGTATCTGCCTTCTCTGCCATTACTCATCCCACACAAGCTGTGATGTCGTTGTGTACGAACACAAAGCACAGATTGCAGTGACCGTCAAATGTCAATCAAATGGGTAACTTCGAACTCAACTAACTGAACCTTCTTTTTTTCTTTCAGCGATTCTCTATACACATAATTACCATTATATAAACACATGCGATTCTCTGACGATAATTATTGTGGAAGTGTTATGATTTATTTAGCAATTTACAGATCCATCATCATTACGTCATATCATTCACGTGACCGCTAACGAAATTTTTGCACGTGGCCAAATATTTTACAATTTAACACTGAGTTTCAATTACATTTTTTCTCAATATAATCTTATGCCGAGAACTTAGGCAACTAGGCATCTAAAACTAATAATTCAGAAGCTATTTGGCATGTTCATTCACGTAATCAAGCAATCTCAAAATAATTTTCAATATATAAAAGCATCCAGAATTCTATGTGGCCATATCGGTTTATCAAGGTTATCAGCTTATTGCAAGAGCATAAGTTCTTAAAAAATATCACAATTTCTGATGAAAGAACAGATTTAAGTTAAAAATATGTCGGTAAAATTTTGTCAATGACTATACGATTTACAATCTTTCGTCTGATTAAGTTTCACAGTCTCGAAGTACAAGTCAGCTGTCCTCTGTGCAAGAGACCGATGTTAAATTGGCTTCTGATAGCCTTAAGGTTTTATTTAGTTTTACTGAATTATTAGAAAACAAAAATACTTGCCATAAAACTAATGACGCGACACTAGTTAATTATATAAATATTATACGCGATGGACATAGATTTGGGCTGGCAGCTATGCTTATTCCACGCACAACACACGACCCGAACTGCAACAACAGATCCCGTGGTGCTGAAGGTGAAAGCGAAGTAATAGAAGCACCAGTAGATGGCACTCATATCACTCTTCGATACGAGTGTGTCACAGAAAACGCAGCAAAGAAGCAAGAAATGACACGCAGGCGTAAAATAAGTTTACTTATGACTCGGAAATGTCAGATCTTTAATTCTTCTCATTTAGAAAATTAACGAACGATACTGGACGGAAATTAAAGGGAGTGTTAATATTTATTTGCCGATCACAGTGGTCACACGGTCTAAGGCATAAACTGTCTTCCCCCGCTCGAACACTTGGATCGTGGGTTCGAATCCCACTCAAGGCATGGATGTCTGTGTGCGTTTATACTGTGTTGTTCTGTGTGTTGGTTGAGGCCTTGCCACGGGCTGATCCCCCGTCAAAGGAGTCATGCTGACTCTGTATAGATTAAGAAACTGAAAAGGCGGCCAAGGTCCACAAGGGCTGTATAGCCATAGATAGATTAATATTTACCTAGCTGGCCAGCATTCCAAACCATAATTATGTGTGTGTATATCACGGGCAAAAGCTTAGGTTCGTTCTGATTTTTCGATGATTTAATTACATTTCAATTGGCCTGGAGACTTGAACACAAAGGCAAATTTCAATTATTACTGATATCATTTTACAGTTTATCCCAGTTCAGTGTTAAAATATTTTAAGGAATATCAGCTGGACATTAAAATATTGTCAATTACTGTTTATGACTTAACAACTAAAATACTGGTGACATATATTTCCAGTTTCATGGATTAGATCCTCTGGTCCATTGTAATTAAGAATTACTCATAATTCTGTAACTGTAATTCCTTAGGATCTGAGACTTGTCAGGGCTACTTTGACGAGGCCTCTATCCATATACGCTAAGACAACAGCAACAACAACAATAACTGAAGATGTCTGTGACCCCAGCAAGATTCAAACCCACCACTGCAGTTCCTAGAAGTCCTAGAACCCACTCCTCTCAGAGTGTGATTTCTATTGTTTATGCCCACTTTATAGATATTTATATCCAGAACTTTGTTGACAATATAGAACTATTGTTTATACAATAAAATGATCTTGCGATGTTTCATTTCATCTGTTTGGCAGGAACTTCTTTTTCTTCATCATTAAAGAGTAGGCTCTCTGGCCTGTTGCAATTCAGAATTAATTTTTGAAAGTATGAATCTTTTAGACAATTGATAGGATTCTTTGCATGGTGGATCAGCCCATTGCAACACCCCTACCTACACAGAATACCACATAAAAGACTTGGACAAACATCCATGTTCCAAGTGAGATTTGAACCCACAAACCCAGAGGTGAAAGACATTATGTGCTGTAGACCATGCCACCCTTATGATTGGTAAGTATTTATTAATAATCATTGCTATTTAACATATCTTGATATAACTTAGGGGTAAAAAGAATAATTTATGGCAGGAAATTTCATTCAAAACCTTTAAATTAATAAATTTAGGCTTTTATGAGGGGTTCAATGAAAGGCTGATCCTGCTCTTGGATATTTGCACCATGTATATGTAGGCTGATGACCTTGGAAAGAAAGATTTTAGGGAAAATTTGCAGTCCAAAATGTGAACAAGGAGTGTAGAGATTAAGGGGCAATCTGGAACTACAAAATGCATATAAGTACCCAAATATTGTGACTGAAATCAAAATTGGAAGATTGAAATGGCTGGGGCACATCATCAGATTGGAAGATACTGGTATACCAGAAATGATACTCAACACCGAACCAGAAGGCGGAGACAGAGTTGGAATACCCAAGTTAAGGTGGTTAGATGATGTACAAGTTGACATAAAACTCTAGGTATAAATAGATAGAGACTAAAAGCTCAAGAAAGAAAAGAATGGGCAGTAATTCTAAGGAAGGCTAAGGCTAAACTAAAAGGGCCATGAAGCCAGAGAAGATATGGGCTATTTTCAAAGTGGAACATGCTGCCCCCTTCTTCAGGTTCAAAGTCAATATGTGACTTTTTATTTTATATAGGTTGATGATCCACAAGACTCACAGGTGTTAGGGGGAGAGGGAAGGGGCTAATGCTGTGTGAGCCAGTGAGGGGTGGAAGCAAGTCATATATTGGCCATTTCCCTTGAATTTTGGGGGGAAAAAATCAATGCTGGAAAAGGGAATATTTTTTAAGAAATTTGTCTCCTTAATCCTGTAGAGCAGTCAGCAATACTACTACTGAATGGCATCAATGTAAATTTGCAGGCATATTTTCTGGTATAATGATTTTATTTACATATTTTAACACTTTGGCAAACAATAAATATTCTTGAACACAGAGCTGAACAATGCTCAAAAAATATTTAATACCATAAACATTTAAATCTTAAAAACTGCATACATTTTTTGTTTATACAAGCCAAGTTCATAAAAGTTCTACTGTTATGAACTAAACTACTGTGTTAGGGCGAATATGATCTTCTGGGTTGTAATGCTATATAGTTCAAAGATACCTGGAAACACTGAGCCCTCCTCAAACTACATGGTATTACAACCCAAAACACCATGCTCTTCAGTCACTGCAATGAGAACCCTAAATCCTGCACACTTCTCTATTAAACTTCAATAAAATGTACCTGTGAATTAATGTACTAAAACAGATTTTGCTAAATAAAGACATATGTCAGAATTATATATACCAAATCAGTGGTGAATCCTGACTTAGAAGCAGGTCATGAAGAAATGCAGCCTCACAACATGGCACTATTAGCCAAAGCAGAATATTCGCCACCGTTCCAAACATCTAACACAACACATAAATACACACAACGGTAACTCAGACATTAAAAAGAACATTTATTGCATGTAAGATTTTTTTAAATTCCTTCTCAGAATTTGAAAGATCAATTCCAAACACATTTCAGTAAGTTCAGGTACATGAACATTCTGCTTTACACCACTTCTTGGCAACGTCAATCCAATGAGGGAACTGGCACCAGATCTAGGTCTTCATCAAATTCAATATCAGAAATATCAGGAATGAATGTGTGCCCAAAGCCATTATCTGCAGACAAAGGAATGCAGCATATAAACATCAATATGATAGCCATACATGATCAAAAAGAAAACACTGAGAAATCTGTAAGTTTAACCAATAATAAATAAAGAAAATTACACTGAACTGTTATTCATGCCCTAACAGCCAAATACAAAACCAGAAAAAGGAAAGAAGATATAGAAATTACACATATGACAAAAAAAGTCACCAGTTTCTGTTAATGGACTCTGGGAGTCTCCAAAACATTGAATTTTACTCAATGGAGACGTGGCTGATCATTTGGGAAGACTTCACCACATTCAGTAACAGAATAAGCTTAATATTTTACCAGTATTATCTTAAGAATAACATTTCACATCACTGCTTACTGGAAAAGATATCTCTAACTTATGAGGAGGATGAGATGGGCAGGGCATGTAGCACAAATGGGGGGAGAAGAGGAATGCATATAGGATATTGGTGGGAAAGCCGGAGAGAAGGAGACCACTGGGAAGACCGAGACGTAGGTGCATGGACAATATTAAAATGGATCTTAGAGAGAGAGAGAGAGAGGATGGGATGTGTATGGATTGGATTTATGTGGCTCAGGATAGGGAGCAGTGGGGGGCTCTTGTGAATATGTTAATGAACCTTCAGGTTCCATAAAATGCTGGGAAGTTGTTGAGTAACTGCAAAATTGGCAGCTTTTCAAGAAGGGCTCAGCTCCATGAGTGAGTGAGTGAGTGAGTGAGTGAGTGAGTGATATCCTTCCCTACCTTTCATAGTGAGTGTATGCAGTGTCCAAGCATGGACTCCCAGGGAACAGGGGATAGAGTCAGGCAGACTGCATAACTCATTGCAAATACTCCAGAACACTGGATATGAACCCCATCTTCATGGCTGACTGCTGGGAAGACTTCACTGTTTGATTTCCTTTCTATATATATGAAACACAAGTATCAGCATTCAGTGAAACATTACCTAATTCTTCAACAAGTGGAAGCAGCAGGCCAGATTCAAATTCCATATTAGGTGGCTCTGTTTCCATTTCCCAGAAATTAACCATTCGGTGTATGTCTTCGTCACTTGGACGAAGACTGTTGGGTATAATGTCCTCATAGTCATCTAAAGAGAAAAGGATGAACAAATAAACAAATCAATATTCACAGAACACTATAACAAGGTTGACTTGAAAGGATTCTGACGATGGTGTATACTGGTGGTCCAGTGATTAAGACTAGCTCTTTCTAATGGGCCCAACTGAGTAGGTTTATCCTTCCCTACCCACCTGAAGACAGAGACAGATCCAGTCTCCGAATCGTCATGGTCTTTTGTCTTTTACATACTAGACGATGGATGAAGTCCAAAATAAGCCAAAAGAAGTGCTATAACAAGGTTTAAGGCAAAAAATGTGAGAGTTGCTACTTCATACCAAGAAATGTATATCCAGATATGAAAAGAAAAAATATGTTCTAATGTCACATTGCTTTTATCAGGACACAATGTATAAACAGGAGTATAAATGGTTTTTTCAGAACTAGGAAGATGCTCCAGACCATCAGAAAATCTGATGGAGGGGATGACCAACACATATACAAAGGAAATTATTATAAGTTAGGCTCGTGAATTTCTTCCCACATGTATCGTTGTTGAGAACGATAGTTATGTCTTAAGGAACTGGAAATAGCTCCCCCAAAATGAAGTGTTCTGGAACTAAGTACCTGGCATCTGCCAGTGTCTATCCCCATTTCCAGTCCTGCTTCTAACATTTAAGAATCTAAAAAAATATCATAGAAAGTAAATAGTTTTATGAAAAAGTTAGATAGTTCTGTTCAGTGTGACTGGTTGACTTTCTTATTTCAATTATTCATACCTTTACATGTTTCGGTTTTCAGAGACCATCTTCAGAGGGACACCTTTACATCAATACAGTTAGAAACCACTATTACAGTACATGTTCTAAAAGTTAAAATATATACATACAATATAAATAATATACAATTGGCTGTAAAAATCTAAAGTCTTTACAACTACAGCAGATATTCCAATACTTTAAAATATTTCTAGTTAGTTTGTTAAGATTCTATTGGAATTCGTAAACCAAGCTGGTCCGTGTCATCCCTCTTATTATTTCTTTTGACGGGGGCCGAATGTGTGCCACCCTGTCGTTCTCGAGAAGAGGGTTCTTTAATATTGTCCTGTATGTGTTTGTGGCCCGCAGTGTTGCAACAGGCCTTGGAGGCCCACAGGGTTGTGAGAAGTTGATGTTCCCACATTTTCTAGACAGTCAGCTCATAGATGGCGGCAAGGTTGTCAGCCCTATGCGCCAGCTGCCCTTTACTCCCAAGAATATTCCTGGTACTCATTTCTGTTAGAGGCTGAGTCGACTCCAGGGCCATAGTGCGGCCTGAAGGATTAGGTCAATTTAAAAAAATCCAATGACCTCATCAGGACTTGAACCCGCGACCTTTCGGCTTGTAGCATAGTGTCTCAACCAACTACGCTACTGCATGCCCCCAAGAAGAGCCTGAAGAAAAACTTTTTCCGTTAAACCATAGGAGAAAGAAATGATGCTATAACAGGACAACCCGCTATACAAACCTATATGTTCATAATCACTTAAACCATCAAGCTCCAACCAGGACAAATCATCAGTGTCACCATTAATAAAATTATCAATTGCATTTATTTCAGAAAAGAGGGAATATGTTTCTTCGTTCTTGATGGGTGAATTTTGTTGATTCTGCACTGACTGATTCTTTTTTGATGCTGTTCCTTTTATGTCTGACAGTGGCGTCCTTACAGTTGACTTTAAATTTGGTGTCTGTTTATTCAGTGCTACTGGTTTCTTATTTGGCAACGGAGTTTTAGTCGGTGGCTTTACAAAAGAATTTTCTTGATCACAATTTGTCTGCAATGCCTTCCTTAACTCCTGTGTGCCTGGCAATGATTTGATCTTATTCCCAGCATCACCAAGTGCCTTCTTGCTAGAAGGAAGATCACTCACACTAGAAGATTTGAGTTTCACATTGTCTGCTCCTAAAAAGACACATTTTACATATATTATAAATGGATAGTTAATATTTAATAACATAAAAATCCAAATCAATACTGCCAGTTAATCAATGGATGAACAAATTAGTCTTTTTATTATTCATATTAATATTCACATTTTTATTTGTTCCATAAATCCATATTTGGCAATACAACCTCAAGATATAGACCAAGTTAAGTTTTATTGCGTATAAATCACCAACACTAAAATAACTACATACACAAATAGTGTACACATCACAACGTCCCATAAACAACTATAAAAATGAGATAAAATATGACAAACCCGCATATAAAATTTCTATTACCCGAATAAGCACTGTATCCAAAGCTATAAAAATTAAGTGAAAACAAGATCTTTATAATTTCAAGAGACAATAATACACTCACACATATTAAAAAATTTAAAATTACATAAATTCCTCAACAGAGTAAAAAGAGTGATTAAATAGAAAGGATTTTATGCCCTTTTTAAGTAAATTATTGTCATTAGACTTATGATTAGACTAAATTAGCATGGCACCAGGTGACTGGTACTCACTGAACCACAGCCTCACCCTATCACCAGCCCATTTACTGGCTACTGGCCTCACTTGTCACTAACTGCTGTGTAAGTCTCAACATAAGGGGATCCCTTCCATTGAGAAAATCACTGGGGGACAAGAGAGTTTTTTTCTGACAAAACTGAATATGCCATTTAGTTCCGATGGTTGTACACAAAAATAAGTAAAAATTATATTATTAAAAAATAACAAAATCAAAATTTTATACCTTAAATAGAGCTCTAGGTATTTTCACAGATATTATTAGAATTAGCAATTAGAACTCCCCAATTAATTTTTAAGGATCCTGAAATAAGGTTACCCCTCTTTTCTATATTTGGATTAGTATGGTAATTAGGATGTGGTAGCATAGTTGCGTAGTGTGTTGAAGCACTATGCTACAAGCCAGAAGGTCATGGGTTCAAGTCCTGATGAGATCATTGGACTTTTTCAATTTACCTAATCCTTCCAGCCGCACTATGGCCCTGGGGTCGACTCAGCCTCTAACAGAAATGAGTACCAGGAATCTTCCTGGGGGATAAGGGGCGGCTGGCACATAGGGCTGACAACCTTGCCACCATCTATGAGCCGACTGTCTAGAAAATGTTGGAGCCTCAACATCTCACAACCCTATGGGCCTCCACGGCCTGTTACAGGGATACTTTTATTTTCTTTAACTTACAGTAATTAGGTACCCGTACACACATTTCTGGACTGCCATGTGACCTGCAGAAATAACTGTACATGTGTGTAGTTAGATGCCACACCATTTTCAATTCATCCAAACTTGTCCCAGAAAATTTAAATGTGGTTTTTTTTAACACTTTCTCTCCACAAACAAACATGGGTTTAAAATGGGTCACAAATGTGACAGTTTGTAGAAGTAAGGTTATTTGTTATCTTACACTGTGGCAGCTTGAGCATTACACTTCACATCAACTGCTATAGAACAAGACAACCATCAAGAGTAACATCTCTTTACTAAAACATTGTATCAATAAAATCTTAACATTTTACAGTCCAAGTTTAAATTTTAAATTTTGAATGTATTTGTATGCAATCTCCTTTTTGCTATTTAAGCATAAGAAATTCCTATAGGACAGAAAAATGTAAAGCAATTTTATCAACTCAAAATTTCAGTAGAAGTTTGCTAAATTGATGACTGTCTTATTCTTTAAAAATTCAGGTTAAGCCACTTTCTAATGGCTAACTTTTGATCCACCTCAGGTTCTATTTAGAAATACTCATGCAGACATGCCACAATATTGTTAATATACATCACAGCAAACAAACAGCATGACTAAGCTTATAAAGCTATCCATATAACAGACCGTGCAGGCCCATAGGGTTGTGAGACGTTGAGGCTCCCACATTATCCAGACAGTCAGCTCACAGGTGGCAATAAGGTTGTCAGCCTTACATGCCGGCCGCCCCTTACCCCCCAGGAAGATTCCTGGTACTCATTTCTGTTAGAGGCTGAGTCGACCCCAGGGCCATAGTGCGGCTGGAAGGATTAGGTAAATTGAAAAAAATCCAATGACCTCATCAGGACTTGAACCCACGACCTTCTGGCTTGTAGCATAGTGCTTCAACCAACTATGCAACTATGCTACCACATCCTAATTACCATACTAATCCAAATATAGAAAAGAGGGGTAACGTGCAACCATCTGGCTTGTAGCATGGTGGCTCAACCAACTACGCTACTGCATGACCCCTGTCTATGCTTATACAAATACATAACCTCCTACTGACAAAAAAATTCTGAGTCAAGAAAGATTTTGTTTCAAACCAAGTCTGCAGACTTTGACAGTCTTCACATACTAACATATACTGTAGTTCTAACCATAGTACATTAAATATGTTTTTATTATACCACACTGGCCAATGATAGTTTTGATCCAATGCACACTTTAACCACAGCCTTCTCAGCTACAGTTAATCCTCACAGATAAAACTGTGTATGCTCTGCTACAGATATAAAGACAAAACCCACAACATTTCTCCTTAGATATATAAAATTACACTGTCCACATTCTTAATGGCCAAATGTAATGCAGTGTAATGTAAGAACTACATTAACATTGTGTGTAGTGGTGTGAGGTAAAAGGGACTTGAATGTATAAGGGGTGGGCCTTCTCAGCCCTTGCACCGTGACCTACAGTGATCTATTGTGCTTTAAAAGGGGCTTACTGCTTGGGCTTGTTTGATTTGCACTGCCTACAAGACAGGGGAAATGCTTACCAGTAAACTAAGTCTGCTGACTAGCAATGTCAGTTCTCCCTTCCCCCAACAAGAAACACATACACACTCAGATCTCACACTCCAAGGTAATTACACATATCAAAAAGGCATGATATAATATAGCTGATGCCTCTGATAGTTGAAACAAAAGCTTGGTTACCTCACTTACCTATGATATGGTCTTACATAAAAAGAGTCCATCAAATCAGCTGCTGCTCTACACAAGAGGAAACAAACTATTTATAAACCACTAGATTTTCTTTTCTGCACATCTTTTGCCCAAGTTATTAGAAAAAATCCAGGTTGGGGGGGGGGAGACGATTAACCGTCTTTCCATAACACAGCCAAATTTCTTAGCACCTATGGCTAAACCCTGAGGGCAACACATTATAAAAGCTGGTGCTGCAAATTGCAAACTACATTACATTCTACATAAAATTCACGTTTTGAATGGTAATCTAGCTTTAACTGAATTTAAAATACGGCTGTACTGAACAGTAAAGTAGCTGTAAGAACCAGAACAAAATTAAATTGCATCTCATTTACCTTTCAGAGTCCCGAAAGAGTTCGCAGATGATGGTCGGACGGTTAATTGCCGTTGTTGAACTTTTGTTCCAAATATATCAAAAATCGATTCCTCCATATTAAAGTTATGTCAAAATTTATATCGGTATGTATTTCGTTGTTGTTACTGATACCTCCTATGACAGATTTATTCTATATTGTAATAATAAAGGCAATACTGATTTTACACTTCGTTCACAACTCCTCCAAGTTCACCTGATTTAATTCGCATCAAATGTCCCGGATCAAGTATACTGGTCCGTTGTGAGAAGGCACCAATGGCATTCGAAATAACGCATTTATGTCAATGACTTTGATTGGGTGAAAAACGCCACCAGGTAGCATTGTAACCAATATGGCCACTACGAGAGAGAGCAATTTGAGTGCTCTTTATGTTGAATTAAATCGTTTTGGACAGAATGGAGAATACGAGAGGGCTTTAAAAACAGCTAATAAAAGTAAGGTTACTTGTGTGCTCGTATACGGATTTGTAGTGCAGTTAATTTGAGAAATAGCTGTGAAGTATGTGCCATATGTTCATATCAGATCGTGCGAGACAACATGATTGCTACGTGTTGATGTTTAAGTTTTGCACTGAGAGGACATTAAAATTTATAAGTATTCATTTTTTTTGCAGTACTCCAACAGTTTCCCGACGAAGAAAAGGCATTTCACTGCAAGATTGTTTGCTTTATACAGTTATCAAGATTCCAGGATGGGCTTAAGGCTATTTTAAATCAACCAAAACTGTCATCGTAAGTGATTTTAATGTATATATATATATATATATGTGTACGTCAAACACGTCTTTATAGATAAGATCTAAAAGTTATTTATAGAATTATTTGAAATTTGGAGAAAAATTGAAGGCCGTGTCATCCCCAGTTTCCACTTTCCTTAACCTCTCCCACATCTGTGACCCTAGTATCCAATTTCTTAGCATTCAGCTGGCACTATCGTGATGTTACCGTCAAATAGTTTGCATGATCTGTAACAAAATAACCTGAAGTGATATGCGCTATATACGCTGATGCCCTCATTCATCGCTCTTGAAGAGAAAAGGAAAAATGTGATAATCTCCTGGATGTACATTAGTCATTATTCAGTTAGGTCACAAGAATCTCACATCGGCACTGTATTTGTAAACAGAAAACTGATTGTCTCCAGCCATGTTTGTAGCCCAACTGTCGTCAGAAGTGGAAGTTTGTAACCCTGAGATAGTATATTCCCCTGAAATGCTGGTATCCATCTACAAGATTACATGTGTAAGAAGCCAAAACACCATACTGTGAAAACTTTAGAATTTAACACAATTTAGTATTAGCTCATCTGACCAAAAACAGGAATTTCTTAATTATCTGCTGTTGATAATTTTTCTGGCTGCTTAATTCTTAGGTGTACTAATGACAACCGTTCAGATGCAGATATTTTGTAATATTGAATGAGGTGTGGTCTTCAATAGTGAATAGGAGGATTTTGGTTGGAAATGGCAATGGCCTGTTTGAAGGAACTATCCTATCACCACCTGGTGGTACTGACAAAAACATATTGACAGAAACCTGTCACAGAATGTTCTGTATATAACTAAGGGAATTTTCTTTTTAGAACAGTGTTCCAGTACTGAAGATGGGCATTTGAATCAAGCAGCAGCAAAAGATGTTTTACTTCTGCTGTATTTGTTTGCATGTGACTTGAGACCCACTGAATGGATTTTCATGAAACTTGATATACTAAATTTTGTCAACCCATGGAAGTTTTGGTTAAATTCAGACAATTTACAAAGAGATATATACATGCAATTCTACAAGCACCTCAAGTGTAACTTACAAAATATTGTAATGAAGAACATTGCAAACTAATGTTACAGAGAAAAATGAAACATACATTTTATTTGCAATAGAATTTTCCTATAAATCTTATGGTTTTTGAGATAATCAAAATGAAAGGGAGTGAATATGGCAGAATTGTAACCCTGTGTGTACATTTCCTGTTAATGTCATGTATGTAGAAGTGACAGACTTCTGACTGTGAAGTTTAAGTTGATTATTTATCATTTTAATAACTCTGTTTTACAGGGAATTGGTGTTTGAAAAAGCTTACTGTCAGTATAGGCTAAACCTGCCGCAGGATGCTCTAAAGACACTGAACACCGCAGCTTCTTTATCACTGAAACTGAAAGAACTGAAAGCACAAATCCTGTACCGGCTTGAAAGGTATTTAATTACTGGCTTTGGAGTATGTTCATTTCTTGTAACCTAGTCTTATCAGACTGTGAGTTACTCTGTAGAATGCGGCATAAATTTGAAGCTAATTGTAAGGGTAATTTTTCAGGTATGAAGAATGTTTTGATGTGTACCGAGATATAATTAAGAACAGCACTGATGAGTATGAGGACGAGAGAGAAACTAATCTCACTGCAGTGGTAGCAAATCTGTGTATTGAAGGATCGGTGCGTATAATATATAATGCTATTTAATTTACCAAATTGCAGTTGTGTGTCACGGTGACATAATACAAGATGTTCAATCAAGGAGGAAACTTTGCAACACCGCTGACCGGGCCCAATATTCCTCACACATTGCTGCTGTAACTGCAACTGAGCGCGTTTATCAGCGCTAATGACTCATTCTGCTATCAGCAGTTACAGCAGCAATCTGTGAGGAATGCTGGGCCAGGTCAGCGGTGTTGCGAAGTTTCCTCGTTAACTGAACACACTGTATATTCCCATTTTTACATGAAACTAGTCAAATATATTGTTCTTGATCATAAAATATACTAAAATTTCTTATTTTTATATCACATATCTTGTAACTGTGCATGTATTAAATTAAGCTTCAAAATACAGCTTGTGCTTATAGACTTAGCCTCTGGGTTGCAAGCGGGAAGAAGCGTGGCCAGAAGTGGTAGGGTAATGGTTGCAGTGACATTGTGGGAGGGTTGCATATTACATACACTCCATACAATCCTGATCTCAGTTAGTGGACTGAACTGAATCCACCATGCATTCTGCTGGGAATGGCCAGGTATAAAACCAGGTACAGTACATATATACTTAGCTATATAAGTGACATAAACAGTAAGACCACTCATGTTAAGGTACTGACACATGAAAGTTAATGCACTGCAAGAGACAAAAATTGAATTAAGAAGACTGTTGCCTTCTTCCCAGAGCAACAGGTTCCCTCAAAACATTGGCAATGAACTACCGGACTGCATGGTGTCACATCTGAAAAGACAGCATCTTCATAATCACCATCATGGGAATGTGGAATCTGAAGAGACTCAGTTTGAATTATAAAAATACAAACTACAGTTAAAACAGCTTCTATTAATGTTCATAATTTTAAAGATGTTACACAGATTGAGTTAAATTTGTTCCAAAGTAGAGCAACATTTTCAAACAGTGCTAGAAATGGATTTTCTGAGTCACTTATTGTTTAGCCCAAAACATAAAACATTTCTTTTTGCAGGATTCAGAAACTAGGGGCTTCCAATAATTCATTCTGAACTGTTAATGTTTTAGAATCGAGAGATTCCTCAGTTACGGGAACATACGTATGAGTTAGCATACAATAGCTCATGTCAGCTGGTAGGACAAAACCAGTACACGGAGGCTGAGAAGAAATTAAAACTCAGCGAGAG
This sequence comes from Cryptotermes secundus, assembly GCF_002891405.2. Lineage (NCBI taxonomy): Eukaryota > Metazoa > Arthropoda > Insecta > Blattodea > Kalotermitidae > Cryptotermes > Cryptotermes secundus. The sequence goes on from NW_019738356.1 coordinate 139,691, forward strand.
ACTTTGCCGAGAATCTTTAGAAGAGGACGCTACAGAAGAAGAAATCGAAGATGAACTGGGCATAATCAAGTATGTAACGTGTGACTACTCAGTCTCGGTCGATTATGCACCTCTTGAGATTTCTGCAGTTTCATATTGTTCATCATTCTACCTCACAATTCTTATGACAGCGATCACCAAGCTAAAGGTTTATGAGAGGTTTTATCGAAGTCCTCAGACATTTATTAAGCTGGTTTTTCATTTTGTAGAGTGGCATATGAAGATATTGATTATAAGTATGATATAAATTTATGAAAATAGGTAGGCAGTTGTTCTGGTGTGTTTATTACTTTGCCTGGAAAGACTGAAGAAGAGCATGGAAACCTCAGTATGGACAGAGTTAAGTTAGTACACTGTAAACCTTCCAGATGTGAGTCAGATGAACAGCTGTCTTATTTGAATTTACTTCAGCTGTAAGAATGTAACTTACATTTAGGACACCAATCAGCATTCTAGAATCTGCGCAATCCATGCAGGCGTATAATTTCATAAATTAGACCACAATGACCTCCCTTCTTTTGTAGATCCTCATTTCATGAATAGTTATCACATCTGAATTGTATTTTGGGAAGTAGTATTAACTCCCATAACTAAGGTTTCCATTCAAATGCCAGTCAAGTGCTGCATGCGGCTACTGCCGTTTCCTTTTACCATTCCCTGCTTCACCCTAACGAAAACCGCAGTTCTGATATTATGCTACACTTCCTTACACCATACAACATATTTCTCTGATAAATGCAGTGAGCAGCTTGGATGAAACCAGCACACTGAGTCTCCTGATTGAAGTATTTGTTTTTCCTCAGTCCCTTTATGTAAATGTTGGGGTAATGCTGTAGCAACATCCTTTCCAATGCCTTACTCATCCTAACACTGTATATTCTGAGATGCTGACATCATCCTTAAATAAATCGTAAGGAAATGGGCGTAGTGCAAGGTAGCCATGTTGGTATTGCTGGCAAGGGAAATAAGTACCAAGATGGATTTCCCTTCGACAACTTGCAGTTCATACCACATTTCAGGAAAATCGGGTACTTGGATGACTGAAATTTAAACAGGGCTGGATGGACGGACGCAGTTCTGTAATATGGTTCTGAAAGAGGAAACACAAGGGTTGCAAAGGAATAACTTTAAGACAGAACTTCCATAACATTCAAAATAAAATATTCAAAGAGCTGTCTGAGTTAATGTCTCAATTTAATGTTGAGTATGAGGATGATGAGGTGGTTAGTAACTAGCTTCTCATTGTAGAGACCTGAATTCGATCCCAGGTCAGTTCATGTAGAAGTTGTGGTGGACAAAGTGTCACTGGGGCATGTTTTCTCCAATTACCTCAGTTTCCTATACAAATTCTCAGCATCCTGGTCTGGTGCAATATTTACTGCGTAAGTGCCAAGGGAGTCGATTTCACCCCCACCCCAAGAATAAAAACTAAATGGGGACAGTGATATTGCAGTAATTCTTTTGACTGTATATGCTACAATTCTGTTTATAAGATCATTATTTTATACTTAAATTAATGAATGTAAAATAACATACAAGAATCATAGCAACCCCCCCCCCAAAAAAAATAGTAAAATAATTTTAAAACAACAGAAGACACCACTTTATATCAGCCGTCTGGCCTCCCAGCAAGAAGAATTCATTTCTGATGTAAAGGCATATATTATAAAAGATAAGACAATTACATCCAGTGTGACTGGTGATGTTTTTATTTCAATTCTTCATGCCCTTACATGTTTCAGTCCTTATCTGATGATGGTCTCTAAGGACCGAAACATGCAAGGGCATGAAGAATTGAAATAAGAAAAACATCACCAGTCACACTGGATGGAATTGTTTTATCTTTTATAATATTGTTAGTGCGACGGACCAGAATAAAACAAAGCATATATTACATTCATTCCTCCGTCTACAATGGTAAAATGGTGGTGAGAAAGACAGTAACAGAATAACTTAACATGTGGATTCCAAACTCCTTAAGTCTAAACATCAACAAATATGAAAACTTTAATCTGCAAATAAAAAGTAATAAAAGCATCCATTCAGATATGGCCAGGAATTGAACCTGTGATCATGTGTGTAGAAGTCCTGTATCTAATCCCCAAGACCACTGGCTGTCCACGGTAAAGGTGTATATTTAACACCTCAACAATATACCCAATGGTAATATAATTAACCTAGAAATGACACGACATATTTTTAATTAATGACTGGAAAAAACATTGAGCAGAAATAAGTAGGATAAGTAAGAAATATGAAAAGATTTTAAGCTGTGGGAATTAACTTTCTGAAAATAACAGAAGAAAAGTCTGAGGACCAGAATCACGAGAAAAAATGAGCTACATTTAAAATTAGGGTTATTTTAAATGAAATTAAAATGAACACAGAATGAAAATTTTTGCTGTACTTAATTACCATGCCATGAAGAGGTATGGGAGAGTGAAAGTATAGCTCCACGCATTCTTAAACTACATCCTTAATGGAGGTGAGTGGTTAGCATCATTCCTCGACCAATTAAAACTCCATTATCCCCTGGACAGGAAGCTGGATGGGCCTGTGAACTGATTTGGACGTAGCAGGAAAAAGAAAAATTTCCGCTTCTGCTGGGAATTGAACCCCAGTCCTTCAGACCTGTAACCTAGGCACTATACCCACTGAGCTACCTGACTAATAAATTCAGTGACTATATAATCGATAAAGTAAAAAAAATATTGCATACAAACTCTGAAGTACAGATTGGTTACATTTTTATTCTAAATTGAACTTAGACTCAAGAGATAAACTAGTAATGAAATTACGAATCCCCCAACTTAAATACCAAGGATATGATAATGCACTGCCTGGACAGGGCTATTTCACACTTCAAGTGTCAGTGATATGTGAGTGTGTAACATTGGTGGGATCGTGATTAGAAAGAGAAAGCTGAGAGAAAACCCTTCTCCAATGCCACTTCATACATAATGACTGTCACAGTGACCAGGAATTGAACCTAAGTTTCTATGGCAGGTAGCCTGAGTTATGGCATGGCCTTATATCTCAAATATTCATTCTAACTGTGAGTATAAATTCATATATACTGTTCACACAGTGTCACTGAATAATATATAAACTTATTCTTTCATTTATATAGGGTGCAGCTGGCGTACTGCCTTCAGATGCTGGGTCGAGAAAAGGAAGCTCAGTCCATCTACACAGCAGCTTTGAAACAAAAGCCAAATGATGCCGGCTTAGTGGCTATTGCAAGTAATAATATGGTCGTCATCAACAAGGATCAGAATGTATTTGATTCTAAAAAGAAGATGAAGAACGCCACTTTGGAGGGACTGGAACATAAGTTGACGTCGCGCCAACGCAAGTACATAGCCTTAAACCACTGTCTGCTTGCCCTCTACACCAACCAGGGTGAACAGTGTCAGCAGATGTGTGAGAACCTCGTGGTAACATACCCCGACATGGGCGCGGAGGCAGCTCTCATCAGGGCTGTCCAACTCACAAAGGATGGAAAGGCTAGAGAAGCTGCAGCACTCTTAGATGAAGAGTCAAAGCAACATCAGGAGAAGAAACTGGAAATGAAACTTGCAGCGGCTCAGCTTCTGCTAGCTGAGGTGATCACATGACAGATTCACTACTGTTGTTGTTGCCCAGCAGTCAGAAGTTATTGCCATTTTTGTTTTGTGTTGACTTCTGGAAATCCTTTTTCTTAAATCTCATTGATGTCTTGGCTGTACTGGAGCCTCTGAGGATCTTGAGGTCTCACTGAAGTCTTCTCAGGCATTCAGTCAGTATGGAATTGGTGTCCAATGTTTCCTTCATCATGTAAACATGGAAACTGTCTGCAAGATATCAGATACTAATTCCATATCACATGAGATGATACTACACACAGCCATCATGAATGCTTCAGATCACAGACCTTTACCTCGTCTGTGACATTCTGGTTTTTTACTTCTCCAGTGAGCCCCCCCCCCCAATTAATTTTCCTCAATTTATGGTCAATTTCAGTGATCCCATGTTTATACTGTCACTGTTAAATTTGGGGGGGGGGGCATGCCATAGCGTAGTTCGTTGAGGCACTATGCTACAAGCCGGAAGGTCGTGGGTTCAAGTCCCGATGAGGTCATTGGATTTTTTTTCAGTTGATGTAATCCTTACAGCTGCACTATGGCCCTGGGGTCGACTCAGCCTCTAATAGAAATGAGTACCAGGAATATTCTTGGGGTTAAAGGGCGGCTGGCATGTAGGCTGACAACCTCACCGCCATCTGTGAGCCGATGGTCTAGAAAATGTGGGAACCTCAACATCTCACAACCATACGGGCCTCCACGGCCTGTTACAGGGATACCTTTACTTTACTTACTTTTACTTTTACTGTTAAATTTGCTCCATTTAAGATTTTCCTCAGTTTAATGTACATGGCCACTGATCCCAAAAGCAGGGGGTTTCATTGTATTCGCCTTTTGCTTTGTGATATAATTATTACATAGGTAAATCGAGTGGAACTAGATTTCTACCTGATTAGAAATATTTTCAGTAAAAATAGTTTAGGCGTTTCTGCATTTTACGCTACAAAATTTTTCTGAGATTTTCTCATGGTAGTGACTACAAAGATTACAGCATTCTGGGATATGATGCTGTGTAGTCGGGTAAATAAATATCTAGCAGCCTGTAAGACATCACTTCTCAGAATACAGTAATGTTCACAGATATCACCATGAGAATATCTAGGCTGTGACAGATACACACTTTTCTTAACATAATACCTTTCAAATTATTTTACATATACACTTTTTTGTTTTGTTTTCAGGGTGACAGGAAAGAGGCTTGTCAGATTCTACAAAATTTAGGTGAAGCCACATTCAAACCGGGCATCATTAGTGCATTAGTTACACTTTATTTAGCAGATGGAAGCCGTGACAGTGCCTCCAAGGTTCTTAAAGATGCTGTTGATTGGTACCGTAAGAACAAGGTAAGTTCACTGATACTGAATAGCAACTGCTTCATTCCAAATAGACCCATAGTTCACTATCTTCATATAGAGATTGAATTCTTCTGCTTCTCTAGGCAATTCTAGTCAAGTAAATTAAAACTCACCATAACTGCTGTCTTCTCGTCTTCACCAGTTCACTTTCCACCTAGAACGTGTGCAGCGTCATTACCTAATTGACTGCAAAGATTACAGCGTGTAGTCGGGTGGATAGCAGTGTTTCAGAGGAACCCAATGGCCCTATCTTGAAGTCAGAAGAATAAGTCAGCCATGGAAAAAAGTAGTAGGAGTAAGGAGAATGCTGTAAGGGATATTCCTTAAAAGAAGCATCACTTTGCGAGAGCACAGTGATGGGGGCAGTAATGACTCGGTGGAAGCCAGGAGAAATAAAGTAAGGAAATGCTGGACCATTAGAGGGCCTGTTTTTGAGAGCAGAGTGAGGGGCTTGGGGGGAATGAAGCAGAGAGAAAGGATAAATTAAATAAATGGGGTGTAGGCTGAAGAAAGAGGAAACATGCCGTGAATGGGGTAAGTGCATGACTGTATGATTATCGAGTACTGGTGGTGTTGACAGGTCAGCACAGGAGATCTGGGCACGCTGTGGCGCCAGGCAGCGGACTTCCACCTGCGAGGGGGTGAGCCAGATGTGGCTGCCAAGAGTCTGGAGGAGTTGCTAAGAATCAACCCAGGTGACAGAAAGACATTGGCCCAATTGGTTGTGGCATATGCTCAAGTGAGTATTAATATTCCTAAGGCATGTAGGTCTGATACTGATCAAGTTCTGAAAGGTATGCATTGCACGACAGTCCTGACATGTTCACTCCCTCGTATTTAATTACATCAAAAACCATTAAGACTTGCATATTGGGCATAAATGTATGTTTAATTTTTCTTTATGCTGTTGTTTTAAGCATTTTTCACCCTATTAAATATTTACCGAGTTACAATCGAGATGCACGCAGAAACGTGAGTAGGTCTTCATATAAAGTATCTGTTATTATTGCCCAATTTTAACCAAAACTTGCATGTGCCTACAAATTTTAGTAGAACAAAAGAGTATCAAGTTTCATAAATATCCGTTAAGTGGTTCCTGAGTTGTTACATGTGGATAAAACAAGGTTAATATCTCCGCAAACTTTTCAAGGGAAATCAACAACAAATCATTCTATTCACAGTGGCTGTATACAGTGAAATGTGGAAACTAAAGCTCTCCCTGTAACAGTCCATGAAGGCCCATAAGGTTGTGAGATGTCGAAGCTCCCACATTTTCTCTATACAGTCGGCTCACAGGTGGCGGTAAGGTTGTCAGACTTACGCACCAGCAGGCCGCCCTTTACCCCCAGGAAGATTCCTGGTACTCATTTCTGTTAGAGACTGATTTGACCCCAGGGCCATAGTGTGGCTGGAAGGATTAGGTAAATTGGAAAAATCCACCTCATTGGGACTTGAACTTCCGAACTTCCAGCTTGTAGCGTAGTGCCTCAACCATGCTACCACACGCAAAATGTGGGAGAAATGTTCTTTTTTCCCTCCTTTTTGCAGTTTGATCCTAAAAAAGCCCAAGCCCTCAGCAAACAGCTGCCACAACTGGACTTCACTCAGGCGACAGATGTGGATGCCTTAGAAACGTCCAGCTGGATGATGGGACCCAAGGTTATCAAGAAGACTGTGGCCAAAGTGGAGCCTTCTCCTAGCTCAAAGCCAGGGTGAGCTATTGATAGTTATACTTGTAGAGAGCAGTAGTGGTCCGACGCTGTTGGGCTGCAAAGACGTATATGACGGCACTGATCTGAATCTAGCTCCAGCAATAGAATGATATAAATGGTTCGTCAGGGTTTGACTTGAGCATTTATATCAACCGATACCAAAATTCTTCTTGAGCTAGCCACACTGCCTTTCTAAATCTATATGTTGATTATGCATCCTGCAACCCTAAATTCTATTCAGTTTCAATCTCAGCCAGGACACCAGCTATCCTAACTGAGGTTTCTCATGATGTTCCTCAGTTAGGCCACAGCTCTTTCCTTCCAAAACCTTTCCAATTAGTCTATCATCCTACCACTTGATACCATGTAGTCTAGTTATTGGCAGTGTCTAAAACAACCCACTTGAAAAAAGCAATATGTATTGAAAGTTCCCACTTTAGAAACAATTATCCAGCAAAGACTGTACACAGATCATGGGACATGTTTGAAATGCAAAATTTAGACCAAAGTCTGCATTCTGTATCTAATGTGTAACTTAAAATATAAGTTCAAATATTTGTCTATTATATTCTTGCAGAACACCAGGCAATGAATTAATTCAAAAGAAGAAAGCAAAACGTAAACGAAAGGGCAAGTTACCCAAGAATTATGACCCAAATGTAACACCTGATCCAGAACGTTGGTTACCAAGACATGAGAGGACAGGTTACCGTAGGAAGAAGGACCGTCGCACCAACAAAGACGTTGGAAAGGGTACCCAGGGAGCAGCAACTGGCATTAGTGACCAATAGTAAGTACTAACAACATGATTCACAAATAATCTATGCAGAAAATAATATTATATTATAGCGTCCTGTTGCACATCACTTACTTATTCATAACAACTGCATACAACACAATAAGGGACTACCCATCATCATAGGACACGTGGGCGCATAGACGAAGGCATATCCCAGAACTTGAACTTATGGACAGAAGCACAGCAGTTTCATCAACAATTTCAGACACTTGAAGATGACCAATGTTGGTCGAAACATGTAGTATGCATACACCAGTGATGCAGAAGAGATTTTAACATTTAAAACTTTTGAAAGTGTTTAAAAAGCATGTTGCACATCAGATGGCTAACAGAAATATATAGGCAGAAAACTACTGAGATTTCATTACCAGTGGAGTAATTATGACACAGGTCAAAATTAGTTCTCTGTAATTCCTAAATGACCAAACCATAATAAGGCTCAGCAGATTTTCTTTATGGGGCCTCTCATATTGAGACATTGCACAGGCTTTCAGGAACATGATATGGGCTGGAGGGCCAGTTTCAAGTTGTGTGTTACTGTTTTGACTTTGTTGTACAGGGAATTAAAATCAGTGCCCTTGACAACATCATTAGAAATGACATCAGTGAAGGAAGGTCTTGTTTACATTTGTCTGTAAACTATAAATTTGTTATGGTGTTAAACTCAACCTGAAGAATGTTATCTGCACATCCTTACTAGAGGAAAAAGAATGCCATATAAGATTGTAATCACCAAAGAACCATACTAATTTATGAACATCAAAAAGTGTAACTCGGACTGACTAGCAAAGTGAAGGTAAAGTTATCCCTGTGTGTAATGAAACACTGTTGTATGGAGATCCATTGTTGCACTAGATGGAGGTGAAGGTCAGCTTCAAGTCGCAGCCACTTTGGCACAGCTACTCGTTGTATGGGGGGGGGCTGTGTAGGCCCAGGGACAGTATGGGTACAATGGTTAAGAATAAAATCTATGCCAGCTCCTAAGATTAGAACTCTAGTCCTCAAGTCATCACCTCGTAATCTAGTTACTACACTGACAGCCTTGCTGGTTCTCGACACACTAGCAGTTAGGTTTATATATAAAAGTCTCTGAGGATCTGACATAAATGTGTTTACTTTTCAGTGACATAACAAAGATGCAACGTCAACAGTCAAAGGCCTCTCCCAATCCTAACAGTCCAGTCCAACCAGAAAGCACTGGTCCAAGACAGCAACAGCGTAAAGTTCAGCAGAAGAAGAAGAAAAAGGGTGGAAAGTGGTAGACACAAGAAACTGAAGTCCAACACTGCCAGCAATGCACAGTAACTGTGTCTCAGTATTGAAACTGTATGGTTCTCACATCACCATTTAAGGTTCATAGTTCACAGATGAATGACTACCAGATTTGAGGTGTTGATACAACAGAGCAATAACTCTTCTGTGAACCTAACTAGTTATTGATGAACAGACACTTATTTAAAAACTGAATGGCTAAAATCACTTGTACACAAAAATATTAAAAATATGAGTATCCTGGCAATCACTTAATGTGGCACAGTTTTCATCTTGAATGTGTTTCTAATACAGTGAAACCCACATTTAAGGTTTATTTGGTGACCAGAGAATTTGAACACTAAACTTAGAAATTTCTTGAATCAAGAAGGGAGGGTTTCCCTGCATACATTTGGGGCAAAAGCCAGAACACATTTGAAATAATGGAAATATTCATTACTTATTTTTCATGATTTCCCTTACAAACATCCTTATAATCTCGGAAAATACATACCCCTTTATGAATGTGAGTATTAATAATGTCTATAATTCTACACACACATCTTATGCGTGAGGAAAGAAAAGAAATAGACATGAGAACTATGAATTGTGTTTGGGCTTTGGCAACGCACTACATATCATCTTCATGGATTTGGCTATTTTGCCTATTCCATTTCCAAATAAAGGTCTTAAAACTGTGCAACTCTAACTACAGAAGGGATGTGTTCTTCAGAATGTACTTACATTATATAATTAGTGTTCCTTATAGCGAAGTTGGTTGAGGCATTATGCTACAAGCTGGAAGGTCGCGGGATCGAATCCTGATGAGGTAGATTTTTCCAATTGACCTAATCCTTCCAGCCGCACTATGGCCCTGGGGTTGACTCATCCTCTAACAGAAATGAGTACCAGGAATATTCTTTGGGGTACAGGGCGGCCGGCGCGTAGAGCTGATGGTCTAGAAAATATGGGAGCCTCAACATCTCACAACCCTATGGACCTCCACAGCCTGTTAAGGGGATACATTTACTTTACTTTTTATTTTAATGTTAAATATCTGTTCATATAACAGACAAATTCAAATGAGGATTTCACTGTACATATTCTTACGCTCTTTTCATTCGTGTCTGTGAGCGCACGTACCAATAAGTCTTTCCTTATCTAATTTACATGATTTATGAAACCTGGGAACTATATTGCAACTTTCTGTATAGTGCCACAAATCTTCCATTTGCAGTAAACAGAAAGTAGTTACGTTAAAATGATGGGTCTCCAAATGTCACATCATATTTCAAAGGAATTCATAACATTAAAATCAGAGACCAGCAGTCCTCTTCCTAGCTTGCAACTCTAATGAAATGTAACTACACATGAAGGGTATGATCATGTGGACTGCAGTACTGTGTGTTTCTGTAGAAGTCCACTACAGTTCAGAGGACTGTTACTGGACTAAGTACATGATGTTGCAGTCCAGAACACTCCTCTTCAGTCACAGCTGTGAGAACCTCAAATCCAACAACTGTTACACATGTTTGGACATTTGTGGATGTTGGTTACTAATACATTAAGCAAAGTAAATGCCGCTGAACAGATATTCTTTCTATAAAACACACACACACACATATATATATAAGATGCTGCTGTTATGATTAAAAAAGATTAATAAATAACTGAAAGGAATTACTGAATAATGAATTTATTTACCTGTCTAGTAAACTTGACGAATGGCACCAGGTTAAAATCTCGAATAGTTTGTGGCTTCGGGAAACAGATGGAAAAGCGCAGGGAAAGTAGACACATTCTGGATCCTCCTTCACACTAAGTTCACAGCACTTTCTTCACATCTAGCTTAAGTCTTCTACCTTGAAGATCGAGGCAGAAGATTCCTCCAAAACACCAGTAATGATGTATCAGACTATACAGTGTCATCCCAGAAGACTGTAATCTGCAGGGTAACTGCTGTGAGAACGTCAATACTGTTTTTGGGAAGTTGAACATATATAAATCAGCAGATACTAACCAAATTCCAGTGCAAGTAATCCAAGCAGGAAGTAAAACATTACAGTAAATGTAGAAACTTACATATACAATCTTACCATTCTACATCTTCATATTGCCTGCATCAGTTTCCTGACCCTTACATTCCCCAGTTCTACTGCGCACGTGTACCACGCAACATGTATCCAGGTAACAGGAAAGTGACACGGAGCTCCACAGTTTCTCAGACAGGAACACACACCAGCCCACATGAGTGAAAACTCGTGAAAACTGACACGGATAGTACAAGGACAGACAAAACTACTGTAGCTGTTATTGTGGATGTTCATTATACATTATGAAGTAACCAATCAACTACTGAAGAATGCAATCTTCTGGGATGTGGCGCCAAGTAGATCTTCTGTAAACTGACGTTTCGGAGGAATGCATCACCTCCATCTTTTTTTTCCAAATGTATCCCTGTAACAGGCCGTGAAGGCCCATAGGGTTGTGAGATGTTGAGGTTCCCACATTTTCTAGACAATCAGCTCATAGATGGCAGTAAGGTTATCAGCCTTATGCGCCAGCTGCCCTTTACCCCCCCAAGAAGATTCCTGGTACTCATTTCTGTTAGAGGCTGAATCTACTCCAGGGCCATAGTGTGGCTGGAAGGATTAGGTCAATTGAAAAAAATTCAATGACCTCATCAGGGCTTGAACCTGCCACCTTCCAGCTTGTAGCATAGTGCCTCAACCAACTACAAAATTCCATAAGCGAGGAACTATTGTGAGCAAGTGGCTACCAACACAAGATCTACACAGCACCACATCCCAGAAGACAGCATTCTTCAGTCACCGCCATGAAAACCTCAGATCCTACAATAAACTACTGATTAATCCAGTTAAGGTCAAGACATACTTACTACATACCTGAGAGAAATGAGAGTCAGCTATTTATAAGACTTCAAAAAAGGCCTACTGCTCAATTAGGAAAGATATGCAGTGTATTAGATTAGAGCAGGGGTCTCCAAACTTTTCGAAACGCGGGCCACATTAGGTAATTAAGCACTTTCAACGGGCCAGATAAAATGAGAAATCAATAACTCTGGGTATATGAGTTTTATAGAAAGCACAGAATTTCATAAACTAAATACAAAGTACGTGAGAATAAATTATCGTATATTAATGACAACAGGCAGTAGCAGCAAATGCTCATATTTTCATCACAAATTATAATAAAACAATTAATGTGAATGATAGAACTCTTTTTGCATTCTTAAAATCTGATTAAATTGAGGTGATGATGATCAGTTACAATTATACTGCACTTTTGCATTCTTAAAATCTGATTAAATTGAGGTGATGATGATCAGTTACAATTATACTGCACAACTGCAAGAAGTCTTGTGCACAAGACAGCTAGTAACAAACTGCTCGCGCTACCTACATTGCCACAAAGTGACACTGCCGATCGAGGCCGAACAAGTACAAAGAAATACCGCATAGTATATGGTCCAGAATTAGTAAAATTGTGAATAATATTATTAACATAATATGGAATATCAATATATTTTAAACACAATCTTAATTAATAAATTTGAAATCTCTGAACAAGTATTTTTTTTACCAGTACTCATTGGAAAATTAGTTCAATTGGCACATTTCTGCACAATTCTTTCGCGGGCCGTAGTTTGGAGACCCTTGGATTAGAGGAAGGCAGTATGTTCCTCCAATACATTGTTACCCCCTACAAGATTACATAGTGTCAACCCAGATGATCATACTATGAAGTACAACTTTCTCACTAGATATGGCTTGTTACCCATTTCATGCTGGATTCTTGCCTTGGATTGCTCCTCAACTCTGAAGGTGGAGGCTACATGACATTATCTCCAAAAAGACTGAACTCTTCTTAATCACTGCTGTGAAAATGACAAATCCTATATAATAAAGATATATTTAAACAAAACTTATTGTGGCCATGAAACATTAGTCTGATGCATTTCCTATTTCCAGTGCTTGGGAACATTACATAAAGGGTCCGAAAGTTAAAAGGAATATTATACTGCTAGTTCCAGTCTAGAAAACCAAAATTAACTGCCGCGGGGATTCGTTGCGCTGACCACGCGACACCCTCTATCTGCTAAAGTTGGCACTAACTTCGCCGACAAGTGGCAGTCACTCAGTCGGTATAATTTGCTTCCGTACTAAAACCAGGGGTTTCTTTTTTTGTATTGCATTCCTAGTTAACACGTTCCCATCCAACAACTCTACTGTTTGGTTACCTGTCAGCCCAACCATTTTTAGCAGTCTGCAGCGTTTCACGGCAAAGAAATGAATAGCAAACAATCAAGGTCTACATTGTTTGCTATTCATTTCTAGATTCTAGACAAAGCATCAGTAATTGGCCAACCTCAGACAAAATAGCAGAAGGATTAAATCAACCTGCTGAACAGAGAAATCAAAATCTTCTTGTTACAATGGAGAATCCGATACCTAATGGTTCAGATATCGGAGATGCTGAAGACTTGGTGTCAAATGCCTAAGGCTCATTACTTGTTCACCCCCAGACAAGTGAAAGTTGAGCAATATGAAACAAAAATGTTTTTATCTTGTCCATTCTATAAAAGAGCTATGTTTTCATTATAGTCAGTTGCATACACTGTGTACCTTACACAGCATTTCTTTCTCAACTTCATGTATATGAGGCCAGAGATGTGGGTAGATTCACCACTCAACTAAGTTCTAAATCTGTGTTTTCATGCATTGACTATTACCTAACAGAATTTTAATTTTATATCATTTTATTAAAATCTTTTACCTCCCTTGAAAAATAAGTCCAATGTGTCACATAGAACCTTGGCTCAGGACTGAGTGTCACAGAACACTTATCAACTGACATCAAAACAAGACAAAAAAGGATAAATTAAATTTAATCAAATATTATTTACAACTGTAAATATTTTGCACTAGCCATAATAATACTAATAATTATACACTAAAATAAACATAACATTTATCAAACTTTTTTTCACTTGACACACATGTAACAAAGAATTAAAATGTTGATCCTCAAATATAAAAATTAGATCACAGAAACATCAACACCTGAACAACACAATTACTTCACAGCTGGGCACTCACTACTGCTGCTGGATGTTATGAACAGATAAGAATAAAACTATATTATTTCCTGTTGGCACTATCAAAACTTTTCCTACACAATGTTCAAGAAATGTTTATTAGATCTCTATAAAACAGTAGGTTTCTGTAGCAAAGCTTTACTTGTGGAAAGATTAAATCTTTATTTTCAGATGCCAAATTAAAAAAAAAATAAAATTTAATGCAACAAAATTCTACATTCTGCTGAATGCCTGTGTCTTTTACTGTTATACACATCTTCATGGTGTGATAATTAAGTAGGAGGGTCAGTCAAAAAGTTCCCGGAATGGTGGTACAGCACTCTAATGGTAGGACATATGGCAATGCTTACTTAATCACCTTCAAAGTAGGACCCTTGCACGCACACACACACATGCTCCATTGATCCTGCCATTGTTGGAAGCTGTGGTGGAAGGCTTCTTTTGGAATCTTCTGGAGCTCAGCCATTGCATTCGATTTGATGTCCTCAATGCTTGGGAAACATGTCCCCTTGAGGCCAATTTTCAGAGTAGGGAACAGCCAAAAGTCACTCAGAGCGAGATCCGGAGAGTACGGTTGTTGAGCGATGACAGGAATGTTTTTCTTGGCAAGGAATTGCTGCACGACAAGCGATGTGTGGCTCGGTGTGTTATCGTGATGCAGAAACGGCTGTCCCTGCCACCTGTCACGCCGCTTCCTCCGAACCGCATTGCGCAACCTCTGTGAAACTTGCATGTAGAAATGGCCAGTAACAGTACCAACTTCTTTCTCCAACTCTGTGATGGTCATTCTTCGATCACATCAAATCAGTTGCACTTTCCAATCATTTCTTCAGTTCTGGATGTCAAAGGTCTCCTGCTGCACTGGTCATCCCCTAACATCTCCTGCCCATTCTTAAACTGGGTAACCAGTTGTAAACTGCGGATTTCTTTAGTGCAGTATCACCATAAACTTCCTGCAGGCCCAATAGCGACTGTGAAGCAGATTTTCCCAATTTGCACATGAACTTGATGTTCGCACGCTGTTCGAACTGTAACACTGTGCCGAATGACCAACACTCACATCTAAATCAAACAGAACAGTAACGACATTGCACACTGAAACCTGTCCAGACCTGCTGCACCTGCGAGCAGACACGTTGAGCTTCCCACAACAGTGTGTGCACTATCTTATTGCTCATTCTCCATCTGCAGGGGAATTCCGGGAACTTTTTGACTGACCTACGTACAGGGACAACTGTAATTTGTCACCAACAGGACATACCAAATAAAATGATTTAGTTATCAATCACTAAAATATCAGGCACAAGAAAATACAAACTTCATTTCAACAAGTTAGAAAAGTGTCAGAAATGTCAAAAGACATCACTATTCAATGATTCTTCCAAAATAAAATTTAAAAGAAATTATAATTGAAACAAAACATGATTGACATAGAACAGTTCATGTTGAATTGTAGGATCACAATAATAAAATCTGTTTAGTATATATGTAAACAATACAAATTACTCATACTACATAACAATTATAAAATTACTGTAATATTATAACATATTGTATGGTGCATATAAATACTTCTCATGGTCAGTCAAATTGCTCACTTCTCACCCAGTGTACCTTCCCATGCTTGATCTCTCTGTCTTGCCGCTAATTTTTTCTTCTCTGCAAAGTAAAAGAAAAGTAAATGCATTAGTTACCTTCTTTCTTGTGGAAATGGAATAGCTCAGTCAGTGTAGTGACTAGGCTATAGACTGGATGACCAAGGAACTGGGGTTTGATTCCCAGCATGAGCAAGAAATTTTCTATTCACCACAGGCTGGACAGACAAAGATTACTGGTAGAGGCAACAGATTTTTCTCTTTTCTGCCTCATCCAGTCCAACTCTGGGACCCACCCAGCCTCCTGCCCTATGAGTACTAGGGGCCCTTTCCCTGGAGGTAAAGTGGCTGGGGCGTGAAATTGACCACTTACCTCCATCCAGTACCCTTCTTCACTTAACATCTGTGGAAGACATACACCAAAATAAGCATAAAACTAAATGAGAGGGAAACTTTAACTTGGATTCCTAAGGGTGCAAAACAGACATTACCTCTCGCTTCTCTGAGGAGTTTGCGCTCTGCTTCTCGCTCTTCACGTGTTGTGTTAAGCCGCACACCAAGAGCGCCAGTAACAAGTCTGCGTGCAAGAGCAGCACATGTCTCTGGCCGGGCACGATATGGCTGCAGAAACTCTGCTGATCTACGAGCTTTCATCCGAGACTCAGGAGTCGCTTCATGCAGAGGTCGTGTTTTAACAAAAGGATGATCTGTTGCCAGAACTTCAGCAGCTGCAAGAATAAACATATGTGGCATTTTTGCAGTGTAAAAACTCACATATAAACATTCATATACATATAACATAAACATATAAACATAGCTGATTCCAAAAGTAAGGTCTCCAAAGCGCTGGGTAATTTTTCGTGCGGCTGTTGGCAACCCTGTTGCATTCGTTGCTTCCCCCACTCCCCCCAATACCACCAAGCATGCGCGCACGTAGCTAGGACGCTCAGTCTTGGCACGGTTGCCGTTAGAAATGGAGCTCCCGATTACTAAAACCGCGAAGTGTGAGATTCGCGCAGTTATTCGGTTTTTGAACGCAAAAGGGACTAAACCAATTGAAATTCATCGTCAATTGGTGGAAGTGTATGGCGAGTCGTGCATGGACATAAAGAACGTCCGCAAGTGGTGTAGGGAGTTTGAATCTGGTCGTACTGCAATACACGACGAAAAAAGAACTGGGAGACCGTCAATTTCTGACGAGACAGTCGCGAAGATTGAGCGAGTCATGCGTCAGGATAGGCGCATCACACTCGATGATCTCTGCATTTCGGTTCCCGAGGTTTCCCGAACCACCATTTATCGGGTTTTGACAGAGAAGTTGAATTATCGGAAGGTGTGCGCAAGATGGGTCCCGCGAATGCTCACGGAAGACCACAAACGGCAGAGAGTTGACTCTTCCCGTGAATTTCTTCGCCGCTATGCTGACGAAAAGGACAACTTCTTGAATTCAATTGTCACAGGCGACGAAACCTGGGCGTACCACTTCACACCTGAGACAAAACAACAATCACGTCAGTGGCGGCATTCCTCTTCGCCTAAGCCTCGAAAATTCAAGCAAACACAGTCTGCCGGTAAAGTCATGGCAACTGTGTTTTGGGATCGAAACGGGGTATTGTTGGTTGACTTTATGGAAACTGGGACCACAATAAACGCTGAGAGATATTGTGAGACACTGAGAAAACTCAGGCGGGCGATTCAGAACCGGAGAAGAGGGATGTTGAGCAAGGGCGTAAGCATTCTCCACGATAACGCTCGCCCCCATGCTGCCCGACAAACCGTCGCTCAACTGCAACAGTTTGGATGGAACATCATCACCCATCCACCCTATAGTCCGGACTTGGCGCCCAGTGACTACCATCTCTTTCCAAAGTTGAAAGAACATTTGTCTGGAAAGCGCTTCAACAACGACGATGAGGTGAAAGCTGAGGTTCGAAGTTTCCTGAACAGCATGGAGGTGAACTGGTATGACATGGGCATACAAAAACTGCCACTGCGCCTACAAAAATGCATCGACCGAAATGGCGATTATGTAGAGAAATGAGTACATGTTCAAGATTCAACTGATGTATCCAAAATTGAAAATAAATGTTTATTTTATATTTTCAAACATAGGAGACCTTACTTTTGGAATTTAACATTAACAATTAACAATTTAACATGTTAAATTAACATTTAACAATTAACATGACTAAGAGTGAAGTCTTCTGGGTTATAACGCCTTACGGTTTGTAGGGAAGCCAACATTTTGAAGGAATATGCCACAACATCAAGGAGTAAGTCAAGCAAGAAACCAACAAGCCACCACCTACTTATGCTGGTTTCTTGCTTCATTCACTCTTCAACCCTGAAGATCAAGGCAATATCTTACTCCGTAACGTCAGGCTGTCTCTGACATAAGCAGTTACAATTCAGAGGACTGTACCGATCATTGACACTTCTGTGAGAATCTCAAATCCAACATAAAACAAGGTTACATTCTTCATTAATCCTAATTCATGTTAGTGAAGTGCAATTCTTATATCAAGTAATTCCATCTGCTGCCACGTGTTCAATCCTAGGTAATTTATCTCACAAAACATTCGCAACCACCCAAAGCGAACAAAACAGTTGAGTGGTCAGTACTCCTCTTTTGTATTTGGGAGATCTCAGGTTTCAATCTCAGCCCAGAGACCTGCTATCCTGACTGAGAATTTCTGTGGTTTTCCTCAGTCCCTTCCCAAATCATTATTCACTATTCATCCTATCATTCGTGGCTACATAGTCTGAGCTACCGACAACATTGTTAAATCAAAAATAGATACATCATGTCACATCCCAGAAGATGGGAATCTTCACACCCATGTCTCTGTTTGACTTTATAGTATGACATGAACAATTTTTCAATTCTTTGGGATCTTTTCCTTCCAACATTTCTCCAGACACTGAAAAGATGTACACGTTTAATAACTTTCAATGAACATACGGAACTATCCATACCATCTTTCTGGTCACTATGATTATGTTAAATAATTGTGGGTTCAAATCTCACTCAGGGCATGGATATTTAGTGTTTGTGTACAGGTAGAGGCCTTGCAACGAGCTGATCACCCGCCCAAGGAGTCCTACAAAATGTCTAAGATCTAGTAAACCGAAGTGAAATGGGGAGTTTCATGGAGTTAGGCCAAGGCTCAAATTGGGTCTATAGTGTCAAAGGGGAGTGGATCAGATAACACTGGACTTTCAAACAGTCTTAGCTGTAAACAAAATTCATCCACCTCCACATCAAACTTACCAACAAGAGCACTGCTGAACACACCCAGCGCATGTGTATCATCAACCCATTTAATCTCGAAACCTCCTTTCATGTAGGGGGAGAACACAGCATATAGGTCATGTGTTTTAAATTCAGCAGGAAAGCTGTAGATCTCCAGCACATGAGAAAACTCGTCATCAGCAGCTCCACTCATTATCAACTCGACACGGCTTTGGTAGCTGCGATAATCTGATGGGGGCTTTTCGATTGTTACTGACCCAACAGAATTTGTAAGCTGCAATAAACACAAATTTCCTCCATTACCAACAGTAGTACAAACACATGAAGATGCTATGACATGAATTTTGAAAACTCGAAGACTATCTATGAATGAATTATATTCACATACAGCAAACAATGTTTTTTAATACTGTAAGAGTACCCAACCTGACCAGGTCTGATGTCAGATTTCATTCAGAAAAACACCAATTATGCATAGTTCTGGGCTGAGAAATGTAAAAGGTAAAGCTATCATGGTAACAGGCTGTGAAGGGCCACAGAGTTACGAGATGTCGAGGCTCCCACATTTTTCTAGACAATCAGCTCACAGATGGCAGTAAGGTTGTCAGGCTTACGCGCCGGCCGCCCCTTACACCCCAAGATTCCTGGTACTCATTTCTGTTAGAGGCTCAGTCAACCCCAGGGCCATACTGCAGCTGGAAGGATTAGGTCAACTGAAAAATCCAACGACATCAGGAATCAAACCCACGACCTTCCAGCTTATAGCATACTGCCCCAACCAACTATGCGTTCCTTCCCACCGCGGCAGCCCGGGTTCGATCCCGGGTCTGGTCAAGTGGGATTTGTGGTAGACAAAGTGGCACTGGGGAAGGTTTTCTCGGAGTACTTTGGTTTCCCTTGCCAATCTTCATTCCCCCAATTGCTCCACAATCACCCTCACATAACATCTGGGGCTGGTATGACAGGTCAGAAGTGGCTGCAGTACAAGGGACTTAGTCCCACCCCACTAGCAATAAAAAAAATAATAAAAAAACTATGCATTCCAAGCTGAGTACAATTTGAGAAAACCAGAAGTTAAAAAAATTTCCACAGCATTGGCTATAATTTCTGACACATATACCATTACACCTCACAGCAGCAAATGTTTAACCCTTTCGTGACGATCGCCGCTTATATGCGGCACGGCTGGGTATTTAAACATCGCCGACTGCCACATATACGCGGCATCACACGCAATATAATTCTGACTTCGATTGCAGAACGTGTGTTTTCTATCGAAAATTGAATTACTTAGCATTGTACATGAAATGTAGTTGTAACTTTTGACATAAATACATGTACGGTCTTTGAAGCCTATGTTTGCTAAAATGTCTATACAACCTGTCCAGAGGAAATATATTCAGGCTGTGTTTAGAGTCGTGATTATTGTTCCTACACACATACGTACTTGTGCATATGCCAGTCCATAACAGTTCACCAATACAGAGAGGAAAGTGCAAAATGGTTGGGCAGAACAAAATGTCATACCAAGGTTACATGAAAGACATCTCAGTCAAAGGGTTGCTCTTTCTGGAAAGAAATCAATGCCACGGAGGTGTGTGGTATGCAGCAAACATGGACGGAGGAGTGACTCGAGATTTCACTGTCAGGATTGTGATGTCGGGCTTTGTGTGGACAGATGTTTTGAAGCCTATCACACACAACTTAATTTCTAAGGTAATTCTGCATGATTAATTAAAAGTAGAGTATTTAATAGAAAAGTTATGTTTTATACAGAGCACAGTGTTTGTTTCCGGTTTTAAATTCTGTATTTCTAAATTTTTAAGCTGTTTTTCAAAAAAACAATTGTGATCTTCAGACGAAAACACTGAAATATTGCTGTGCTGTTTATAAAATCTAAAACTACTTTCTTTTCTGAATATGACGATAATTTTTTGCTTTGAAATTCTAATTTTCTTTGCTTTTACAATGAATTTATAAAAGTTGTGCATTTCTGGTAAGAAAATTTAAATATCCTCCATCCACCCAGTAAGGTTTACTTTAAATGCCGTTCGTCACCTAAGGGTTAATCGAACACAAGAGACAGAGACTACTTACTTCTTCCATCAGTTTTGGATCAAGGCATTCCCCATTATCGTCAAACATCATATCCCATGTGCATTCCTCTGGATTCAATTTCACAGGCGATGGACATGACTTCTGTTTATCAGCTGAATGCTCTCTTAAGGAAGGCCCTGATTTTTCCACAGTGACAACTCCTTTCTGTCGCACTTTCTTCTTTTTATTAACGATACCATTTGGTGACAAAGAGTTCTCTGAACTGGAACCAATCTGTGATGTTGGAGTTATGTCTGCCACTGGATCAGGATCTGAGATAATCAACACATCTGATATGACATTACCACTGATTATCCTCCTGTTTTTCCTATTTGGCTTTTCTTGCACTCGATACTCTTCATTCTCATCCTTTTTATGACAATCGTTGCTAACGAGATCTTTCCTGGTGCACAATCTCTCTTCAGAATCATCAAAATGTTTCTTGCCATCTACTGAGCTTAAATTTTTATTACCATGAAAACTGTCATTACTGTTAAAAATCATTTTTTCACCTAGTGTATCTGAACACTTCAGAAACTCCCCACTATCATCGGAAGTCTTCATCACTGAATCTGATTCTTCCAAATTTAGTGACACATCGGGACTTTTGTTACCAAATCCAGAATCCTGAGAGATGTTTCCTTCAGATGGATTTTGGATATTGAGTTCACAGCTTAATACTTTACTCTGGAAACGGTTTGTTGTGTTCTTAATTTCACAGTAATAATTTGATGAATGAGTTTCATTATCGATTTCCGACGATGGACTATCTCGGCTACTATGTCCAGGAGACGAACTCTCGGAATTCCTACGTACAGAACCTGACTGAACACCAACTTCACCTAGAAAATCATCCGTGAGATCTCCTGATCTTAAGTCTTCACTATCAATTAACTGCTCAATGTCACTCTCTTCTTCCTTGCTAACAGACTGCAGGTTGGATTCCTGACAGTTACTGCTAGAATGTATAGAACTATAGATATCCTTTCCTTGATGAAGTTGCACAGTCTTCAAAATCCTATCAACATTTTTAATATTACTATGATCATCAAAAACCTGATCTTCAGTGTGAACAGAACCTGGAGTATTACTATCACTCAGTTCCAATGCTGAACTATTAGAATCCCTTCGAATGAACTTCCTTCCCACGACCTCATCCTCAATCTGAACCTGAGAATTTTCCATCACTCTCATGTGTTTCCCACCATTCTTTCTATAAACTGATTGTACATCCTCAGAGGACAAATGCTGTGCCCTAACTCCCCACACATCCATGTCAACTTCTCTGTCGTTCATGTCCGAATTCAAATCACTAACAAAGCAGTTCAATTCTGAAGACTGGCCTGTATTCTTAGCCCAGTCTGAGACTTCCATGTGTGTTTGTTCAAAATCTTGCCTCAGTGACATATTGTCCCCATAATGAGCTACTGATAATGTTGTAGGTACACTGCTGCAATGAACTGCTGCCATTCTGGATTTGCGCTCTTTTTCAGAGCTCTGCGATGTTGCAGAAGTCTTCAAGCATAAGTCCCCATGGGCTGAGAGTGTGCGGCTGCCCACCTGCTGACAAAATGATATGGACGCTGTTGAAGAGGCATCTCCGTCTTGTCCTCTAGTTGACAAACGTTTGGCCCGAGGAACATAAACTTGGATGTCTGGTCGACGCTGCCTCGCAGGCCTACAATGAACAACAGATTACATCATAAATTAACCTGTTCACTACAAGGTTCATGCTATTACACTGCGATTATGCTAGAGTGAACATTTCAGAGAAAACTGTTGCCTCCATCTTCAGGGTATAAGTCTGATCTACTGTAAAAACAGAAGCAGTAGGTTCCTCAAAAATGTTGGTGACTGTCTACAGACAGTGTTACAGCCCATAAAACAGGAATCATTACATTGTGGTTATTATAGTTCAACAAGAGACCACACTTTCTTGAGAACACTTGGAATTTTAATTATTCATTCATGCTCTCATCAGTATCTTTGAGGTCACTTTTCCACTACCACAAGAATTAATTTCTGAACTATAGTTCTTTGTGTAAAGTCAACATGTAAGGGAGTCATGTTCATCTTTTTACATAATTCACCTCCCAAATGCAATCCCTTCAAGCCCAGTGGCAAACCACAAGGAACAGTTGAGACAGTCAATGTTCTGCCACAACAACTGCTCATTTGAGAATATTTATACCACATAACTTTCTCCTTCCTGATACCTGCTGAAGACAAAGAACTCCACTCATCACCATGTCACTTTCTGCGACAGCCATTTCAACCAAACAAAAAAAAACTAACCTTCTTCTTTCAGGTTTTGTTTCAGCTGCTGGTGAACTGCATCTCTGTGCAGTTATGGGGGCAATCTGTTCTTCTGATCGCCTGGCTGCAGGAGGCCGATAGATACCAACTGCTGGAAGTGTCTTCGCTGAGAACAGAAGAAATTAAACCACAATGAAAATATATTCTCTTGAATCCATAGTCCAAAATTCTAACATTACTTGCCATCCAGTTGTTTGAGATCTGAAAATGATATAAAAGTAAGTTGAAATGGTTTTGATGAATATGTTACTAAACTGATATACATGCTGAACATTTTCCATCGCCTCCTTTAAGTGAAAGAAACACCAAAAAAATTTCTTCGGTTAGTTCTGGGTCCATCATCAGATAAATATATGAAACACGCTATTATTATTATTATTATTATTATTATTATTAGAGGGGGTGGGTTTCCCCATGCACTTAGACCAGT
>NW_019738356.1:163329-166779 GCF_002891405.2 Cryptotermes secundus
CTCCTAGAGACATGAGGATCTTTTACGTGCTGTAAATCTACAACACGGGACCCACGGCTTAAAGTCCCTCCCAGAGGACTTGTTCCCTGAATTTTTCCGCCCTTAAAAATTCCACGACCTCTGCCGGGTTTGAACACGCGTACCTTGAGTCATGAGGTGGGAACATTACCCCTTGACTACGGAGGCCACTATGAAACACCCTAAGAAAGGATCAAAAGTTTCAAAAATCTGACACAAATGCATACTGAGCAGGGAAATCTAGTTGATATTGTAACCATTCATTCTAATTGGTGGACTGTTGTGTATTAATTATTCCTATATCAAGTTAATGTCGAGTAAACACCAAGAGATGCGGCAGATAGCCAACTCGTACACGCAGAAGGGGAGCACAACGTAGGATCAAGGAAGACAGTTACAGAGAAAGTGGCAACCAACGTAAAGGGCCCAAAGAAGTGAGAGGTTACAATATAGGCTTTGAAGTTCTCACTGCAGTGACTAGTTCTACATATCTTCTGGGATATGACACCACACTGTCTAGCAGAAGTTCATCAACAATCTGGAGGGACATACTGCCTTCATCCACAGCATCAAAGAGTAAGCCAAGCTAGTAACCAGTTTCCTTTTGTGCTTCTACATGTTCTCTCTGAGCTCCCTATTATATGTGTACATCTATGCATGGCTTGCTCTGCTTGCCTTCTGGTGGTCTCTTGCTTGACTCACCCTTCATCCCTGAAGATGGTGATATGTGCCCCCTGAAAAACTAGTTGACTCTCAACAGACAACCTGGCATAATATCCTCACAGTCACTGCTATGAGAACCTAAAATTCATCAAAATTTTCATATTAACTGAAACATACCCCAAAATGCATGTAATTTAGAAACTTAAGCCAGAAACTCACCTCGCCTAACATTATTCTCTCTGGAAGAGGTGTCCGCAGCTCTGTCTGCAAAGTGTTGATGCTCAACACCCATAGCTCCAAGTCCTTCGACTAGCTGCAAATTATCACTCACGAGTTCATCCGCTGTCCTTACTTGAGGTACATCCCTGATAACATATTTGTACCAATGCTAAGAAATAATTCTTCTCAAACACATACTTGCTTCAGATTTATTTTCTTATATAAAGAATATAGTTACAACATCAAAACTTCACTTTTGATACACTTAATTAACAATATGAACATGCGGGTGATACGTGTTGGCTTCCTGATCAACAGTAGCAGTAATGGGAAAAAGACAAAACTCAACACAAGCTCAATATTCTTATTGAGAAAAACTTAATTTCCAGATTAACAATTCGTACTTCTTCCGGGATCAACAAATCACATTAACTGCTTTCACATTAACTGAGTTATGAGATAAAGAATTAAACATGATACAAAATATGTTACCTTATAAGGAGGCTGCTAAAACACACTACTGTTCTCCGTGCGTGACCTTGCCCTATTGAAAATGTGGACAGTTCTTCAGAGTAATCTTCTGACACTTTATGTATAAGGAATCGTCTATAGCTGTTTAATGGTGGAAACACGAGCACACTGAAAGGGAATTGTGAGTAAAAGTGGATCAGTATTTTACACATGCCTCCGAACCAACAGCGATATTCAAGATGCAGCTTGCTACTTCATTCACTTTCACTGTCCTACAGCTATGCATTCCATACCTCTTCCTGGTGATGATCAGTATACAAACAGCCATCAGAGAAATGGAAATCTTAAACTTACAAAAGAATGTACTGTAGGCAATTAATTTATTTTTACTTCACATCGATGCAACAGTGGACCTTAATTTCATGCGTCATTCAGTAGCATAAATGCCCTTACCTTCTACTCCTACGACAGCGATTCACGAATTGTTTTATGTCAGCTAAAACACAGTCAACAAATTCATTATCCTGAAGACTAATATATCTACCAACCACAGCGTTATCCAGTTTGAAGGACAAAAATAAAACGTGACTTCTGTTACCAACACACCGAACTCACCTAAACCTCATACATTGCGCAACAAAATTGACCGAACAAGGCTATATGAATATGACGTCACATGTGAAACAAGTGACGAGCGGTAAGCGAGTTGAAAATGTGTTTCACATCAAGTATGAAAAGTACACCCTCTTCTAAGAAATATTAAATGCTGTGCGAATGAAGTTGGGTCTGTAGTTTACAAATAAATATCTGCGGCGCCTACTGCTGTTTAGATATTTGGGACATTTTCTGCACTGAAAATAACAAGATGCTGTCGCTTTTTATGACCTGCTTCATAAGCGGCAATCAGTTGCGTTTTCCACTGAATCCTATGTCTACAATTACTGTCATAAAAATACTGCATGATCAGTTTACTTTATCAAGAAGTAAAACTGTGTAATTCATATTTTTGACAATGAGGTCAAAACAGGCACGGAAGTAGGAACACTAGGGGAATCGAAAATATACATGTAGAAAGTGCAAGGAAGTAGGCAAGTCGTTACGCTGCCGCTTTCGTTTGCATCACTTCTTAAACTTTTGCTTTCACTTCTTATAAAACGCTGCGTAATACTTGCAGCATTGTTCCTGATTTAAATGAGAATCCAATTCAACGTGCAAGTATTTTCAATTTGCAATAACAATAATAAGCAATAATAATAACTTGGACGCCACGCACTGGCACAGAAGCTGAAGATCTGCAATGTATTATTACATTTAATTTATTCCATTTTATAAATAAGACCAAAGAGACGGACTGTGAATGTCTGCCATATTGCAATATGTAGCCCATAATATTTGTTAATAGTCACTGTATTAATACGGCAAAACCTGCTAAAATGGTCCCAGTTGGAAATCCACCTTGTGTAACTTTGGCTGCATGTTTACCGAAAGGGCACGTGTAAAATTACATATTGTCACGTGCTTCCTATGTGACGCGACAAAACATTTCACGCCGCTTCGGATTTAGCGAATATTTATTGTACATTTTTATCCACACTTACATAATTCACAATGTCACATTTACTCCTTCTGCTATAGTCCTTCTAGACTTCAACTGTACTCGACGACTGTCAGCCTTCAACTGACTAACTTCTGTTCTGCCGAATACTCCCGGATTCTCATACACTGTTGCGTAATCGCCGTGTTTACATAGGAGTTGCTGGGCAACGTTGCGTAGCTCGCTGCGGCTCGGCTAGGCACGGCACGGAGAAACACCGCTTTCCTTACTGTTGCGTAATCTCGTTCCACTGTTGCGCAACTTGGCAACCGACCGTTTATCATGAGTCTGTCTTCGTGGTAAGTCGTTCCACACATCGTTGCCCAACAACGGTTTGACATGTCACAAAATACGAGGGGCAGTCAAAAAGTTCCCGGAATGGTGGTATAGCACTCTAATGGTAGGACATACAGCAACGCTTACCTAATCACCTTCAAAGTAGGACCCTTGTGTGCACACACACTTGCTCCATTGATCCTACCATT
>NW_019738356.1:166863-191595 GCF_002891405.2 Cryptotermes secundus
CATTGCGCCGAATGACCAACAATCATGTCTAATTCATGCAGAACAGTAACAACAATGCACACTGAAACCTATCTAGACCTGTTGNCGGCGAGGAACTGCTGCACAACAAGCGATGTGTGGCTCGGTGCATTATCATGATGCAGAAACTGCTGTCCCTTCCACTTCTCCCACCGCTTCCTCCAAACTGCATCGCGCAACCTCTGGAAAACTTGCACGTAGAAATGGCCAGTAACAGTACCAACTTCTTGCTCCAACTCCGCGATGGTCATTCTTCGATCACATCGAATCAGATGTCGCACTTTTCCAATAATTTTTTCGGTTCTGGATGTCGAAGGTCTCCCACTGCACTGGTCATCCTCTAACGTCTCCTGCCCATTCTTAAACTGGGAAAACCAGTAGTTATCTGCGGATTTCTTTAGTGCAGTATCACCGTAAACTTGCTGCAGGGCCAATAGCGTCTCAGAAGCAGATTTTCCCAATTTGCACATGAACTCGATGTTCGCACACTGTTCGAACTGCAACATTGCGCCGAATGACCAACAATCATGTCTAATTCATGCAGAACAGTAACAACAATGCACACTGAAACCTATCTAGACCTGTTGCGCCTGCGAGCAGACATGCTGAGCTTCCCACCACAACAGTGTGTGCACTATCTTATCACTCGTTCTCTGTCTGCAGGGGAATTCCGGGAACTTTTTGACTGACCTACATAATCCATCCCTCTTTTACTTGATTGTGTATGCTGTTATCTTATCCACCACCTTACATGCTATGGTTCTGTATAATTTTAAACTTTCTTATATTTGTCACACACAAAATTACTAATTTCTCTACAAGTCTGGAACAAAGAACTTCTCCAGCCATCGTTTCCTTATTTCTGCTGAAACTCTTTCTGACCTTCTGTTAATAGCATGGCAAGTACAAAACTTAATTGACCTTTTGTACTTTTCTTCTCTTGTACCATCAATAATTCTTAGTAAGTGATCTGTAAGGAAACAGATTTATTGATTTTCCTTGGAGCCACATCACACAATTCATTCTGCAACAATCTGTGCACAATATTCCATAAATAATTTAAGTACGTATAAGTAATCAAAATGACACACTCCCCATCAAGAAACAAACCCTGACTAATCGGCCCAGTATGTGGCTTACGGTCATACAGCTGGTTCTGGATATATTCTAATGTTCCAGTAACACACATTTATGGTCACTGGATAAAGTGATTGTGCACTAAAGCTATTTTTGGGTTTACATCTAAGCTAATTAACCTATAGCTTAGGGCTTTGCAATCCCAGGGGTGTCAAATACTGGGAGGAAAAATCACTCACAAGCCAACACAACATTCTCTTGTGAAATTCATGTGATAACAGATATCTATCTGTATCCTGTCAGACTGGAATGATAGAAATAAATGCAAACATGAACAGCTGCAATATTAAAAAAATAAACTTGGAGTTGGCATCACTTCTTGTGATACAGCCATGTAATGGTTACCAAGCAACGTATGTGTGCAGTTCCACTAGTGCCTCACAATGTCTTACCCAACCAAGCATCATATAGCAAGTACAAATACAACACAAATATATTTTGGTAACATTTCTTTACCTGAATATTTGTAAAACTACATCTTGGCTACATAACTATGATGAAACCTTCTGATGAAGAAAGCTTCAACAGTTCAGAAACACTTTACTGCAGGAAAGCTATTTGGCATTCTTCTTTATTCTTTAAATAAAGTTCCTATAAGGTATACTTCTGCTGGTATCTTATGTAGCCTACAGTTCAAACCTGAAGATGGGGGCAGTATGTTCTTTGAAACATCAGACTCTCTCTGAACTACACTGCTTGGCAACCCCGATGACAGTACTCTTCACAACCGCTGCTGTGAAAACCTCAGATCCAGTGAATAAAACATGCTTATTCCAAGAATCATACAACTCCAACCTAAACATACTCTGTAGGTAAAAACGCAAACATATACTTACCACATAGCTTTAAAGGGCCAACTGTTGGTACACCCTATTAGATGAAACTCAGAAAGTATCTCATTTGCTGTTTACATTAGATTTATTTTTAAAAGATTCCAGTGAATGTTGCAAAAAATGTACATAAACTGACAATAACATCAACAACCACATGGATATAATTTAAATAATAAACATCAAATATTTCAGTACCAAACACTTCCAATATTGCTCAACCATCTCTCTTACATACAGCTCAGAACTATAAAGAAAAATTATATAAAATATTGTTCATAAACGACATTCACAGTTTCCACAAAAACAAAAATTCGGGTTTGAAGATCAGAAGGGCAAACTGCTCTTTTTTAGATAAACGTAAAAAAAAAGATCATTGAATTACTAACTACAAACTCAATGTCAGTCTCAATATGCTCTTGGTATTTCTAGCAAAGTATAATTATGAGTTATAAAAATATGTTAGCCAACCAGCAGTCTTTGTTTATAGACATTAAGGAAAACATAATATTGTCACGGGAACGGGATGTGGTGGGAGCACATCACCTGGCATGTGCATGATACTTGTTCAATTGAAATATTGAGACCTCCTCCCCCACCTTCTAGAACATTCTGAAAACTGTTCAGCTCCTGTGAAGGCTGATGTTGCCCACAGTCATGCCACAAATTTCCCTGTGGTTGACACACTTTAGCCAGTAGTTGTCAAGTTCTTGCGAGAGCCTAGTTCAGTTCAGTGCAGCATAAAGCAGTTGAATCAGTCAGTCAGTTAGTCAGTAAGTCCATCACTTTCAGCCCAGCTTAGCTCAGCTAAGTTCAGTTCAGTGCAGAAAAGTTTAGAGAAGAAGGAACTGCAGTGAGCGAGCTGTGAAGTAACAAGTGCACAGAGAATTGATCTCAAGATAATAAGTGGTTACGGACAGTGAGACACAAATTTCTCCATAAATACACAATCATTATAATGTATTGCTTTCAAACCATAACCTGTACTGGCATCTTGTGATTTAAGCAACTTCAATGACAATTTCTGCATCAAATTACATTCACTTGCATTTTCTTTAATTTCTTTTTGTTGAGGCTAAAAAATATGAAAATTATATGTCTACAATAAATTAGGTTTCATAAATGACTATAATGGATGGTAATAAAGGTAACAAATGACATATGACCAATGAAAATTAAACGCAGTGACAGCAATGTAACAACAAAATTTCAAGTTACACAGCCATTCTTGGGAACAGAACTATTGCACAAGTTAGGGGACACCTGTGTTTGATGGCTATGTAGTTCCACATTGTCCAAAACCTTATCACATACACAGATTGTATCCTTCTTCATGTTAAGATTTATGGCAACTTACAGTGCAGGGTGACCAACTTTGGAGACATAAGGATGGTACCTTCGAGCAGGCCAGTACAACTGTTGCAATAGGCTGTTTGTATTCCCAAACAAGCATGCAACGAAGAACTTGCCTCACAAGTCTATGTTTGTAAGGAAAATTGACAGTTAAATAATAAAATTACTATGCTTATCAAATTTGCAAACAGAATATTATATTTCATCATCCTGTTACATTGATTTATCACTCTATATATTTACTTCTGTCTTTAATGCAACTCTGTTCGCAATCTCTATTTAATTTAAAATGACATTAAAATCACAATCAACTGCTACATTTTCAGCCTTACTTGGACATCACAGGCAACTGTTCACTTTTTGAAACTGCCACACTGCATTAGTGACATACATTTAACTAGCGGGACACTTAAATACTAATGGGGCATATAAAAATAACACCACCACGCCGATGTTCATCAGGCTTTTGGGAACTGCCCACATTCAAGAAAGCATTACAGTGATAACTCAAGTATCATTGCTTAGCAACAGCGAGTAAACAGTCATTGCTACAACAATATGTGACTGTGGGAACCACCCACAGTGGATCAAGTGCTAGCCAATCACAAACTAGGAACAATTCACTGCTTAGCACCGGCTGTTTACTTAGCTTGAATGTGGGCACTTCCCACAGGCTAAACAAAATAACATAAAAAACATGAACACCACAAGTACTTACTGACTGACTGACTGACTGACTGACTGACAGCCAGTCGCAACGTGACTTTGACTTGACAGATATTCCAAACCTGTGTGGAGGCGGGGTCGAATACCTCCACGGTGACCCTGCCAGTTGTACATGGCAACGAAAAGGGAACTCTCAAATCTGAGACAGTAAAATATGGTCACAAGTCCCAAGGGACTCGGACCTGAGAAAGACTGCGCCGGCAAGGGCCAGCAGCATATACAAAAGACAGACCCATCCTCTCATCAAAGGGGGCGCCCAACAAAAACAAGACTGTAACTCTCAAACAGTAATAAACATCTGGTCATGATCCCCAGGTGGGGATCAACGCCAAGACTTACTGACTGACTGTCAGTCACAATGTGACTTTGAATTGAACACCACAAGGGGTAAACAGCATGGGAAAAGATAAAGAGTTATGTTCTCAAACAAATGTATTTTAGTGTGAATGACGAAAATGAAATAGCGCTGAAATATTTTGACTTAAGAACTAGTACAGTGCGGCAGTTTAAAAAATGAACGGTTGCCTGAAGATGGCCAAGTAAGGCCGAAATATGTAGCAGCTGATTGTGATTTAAATGTTATTTTAAATTAAGAAGAGACTGTGAACAGAGTCACATTAAAGATGGAAGTAAATGCATATTTTGTTACAGACTGATATCAACAATTCACATGAACCTAAAACAAAATTCAAAGATAAGCTGAAAGCAGATGACTCATATCCACATAAAACTTCTTTTTGCAATAAAACTGTACAAATATAATCAGAAGAAGGAAGACCTGAAATGGAGTTTAATCTGTTATGAAGATCACTTCTTCTGGGTTGTCATTTAGTCTGGTAGACTGCTAACATTTCAGAGAAACCTCCTGACTTCTATAAGTGTGGGCTGAGTGTGTGAAAGAAAGTGTAAGAGACTTAGGATCTTTAAAGCACCTCTGTTTCCTAACTCTGTTTATACTGACTTCGTTCTACCTCCTCCTGCTTCATGCAGCCATCAACCCCCCCCCCCCAAAAGTTAAACTTACCTCTGAAAACCTTTCCAAGGACCAAAAAGGATATTCTTTTCATTGTTCCTACAATCCTTGTTCGCTCAGAGCTCTGGTCCTAGTTCTCTTTTCCTTATATCCCTACTATTCTAAACATTCATTTTACTCATCTACCCTGATGATGGGGGATGGGGGGGGGGTCACATGGTAGTGTAGTTGGTCAAGGCACTATGCTACAAGCCAGAAGGTAGCTGGTTCAAGTCCCAATGAGGTGGAATATTTCAGTTGACCTAATCCTTCCGGCTGCACTATGGCCCTAGGGTTGACTGAGCCTCTTCCAGAAATTAGTACTAGCGATCTTCCTGGGGGTTAAAGACGGCTGGTGCGTAAGGCTGACATCACCATCTGTGAGCTGACTGTCTAGACAATGTGGGAGCCTCAATGTCTCACAACCCTATGGGCCTCCATGGCCTGTTACAGGGATAGCTTTACCTTTTTCTTTACACTGAAGACAGAAGCAGCTGGCTCCTCCAAAACACTGGTTAATGACCTACCAGACCACATGGCATTACATTATCGAAGACACTCATCTTCATAGTCGCTGCCATGGAAGCCTCAAATCTCACACAATCTATCATTCAAAAAATAATGTCTTTTAAATACTACTTAACATTAAAACATACATCAGAAACAGAAATATATCTGTGAATTTCTGTTGTCAAGTTCCTAGCCATTCTTTTCCATTTGGAGTACTTGAATCAGAATTAAGATATGTCTAGAATATAAGTTTTATTTTTGTGCAGAAGAACCATCATTCTTCCACAAAGGACATGAAATAGGGCTTGTCAACTAGTGGTCAGCAGGCAGCACAAAAGGAAAATTTTGCATCCCACCAGCTGATGTTCAAAATGTGGGCGATTAGTGGTCCAAAACAGCGGATAAAGATCAAGGTAGTTGGTAACATTGGTAACCACCTATGAAACTACAGTGTCATAACCCACAAGACCACAGTCTTAATTTTCACCACTGTGAAAGCCTCAATTTTGAACTACATACATTCATGTTCATATCAAATGTGTCTTCCATCACAAAATTAACTCACATGTCAGCAAACCCACAAAAATGATCACTCAATTAATTCTTTAAACCATAATTATTTTCTGTAAAGCATAACTTCAGACATACATTTCTCAACATCACAACTCCAAATATTATACACATTCACTGTGACTATTATAGTGTGGCACGTACATCCATTGCTAGGCAATGACAGCAAAATAAGCAACTATACAACAACTGTTGCTAAGTAGTGGCTCTGCAAACAGCAGCTGTTGCTAGGCAATGGCTGAGAAGCACTCACGTGGGTACCTCAACAGACATGAATGCAACAACTGCACAGCAACAGAGTAACAGTGTTTTCTGTGTGGTTCATGTTGAGATGTTATAGGCAGAACAAGTTAGGAGTGAGGACTGCGTGAGTGAGTTAGGGAGTTAGTAACGTAACAGCTGGGGTCAGTTGTTGTGAGCTGTTACCATGAGAAGCTGGGTAGTTGAGGCTGGAGACAGTACAGGAAACCACAGGAAGGAGAACTTCCACTGTTGGAAGCCGCTACCAAGCAACAGCCAGTGAAGACTGCAACAGACTTAGAAGACCCAGTGATTTATGAAACATGCAGAAGAGTGATGCCATAATCCTTACTTGTAGTTACAAGTTCTATGAGTGTGCAACAAATCCGATTACATATCCAAACCCCATCTATAGTCACTCAATCACACGACAATAATAACCCTTTTGCTAAACATCATTTGCAATGTTATGTACTGTCAGAAATATGATATGCTTCCATTTTAGTGCTTACATTCTTTGAAAACAAATGTAACACTGAAATGATCAGGCCATTTCTGTTTATAATGCAGAGGACCGAACTACGATCCCAGAGCTGCTAAGCCCTGTTCACATGCATTCTTCAACTTTCCTTACGTTATAAATCTGCTAATCACCTTTACCAGCAGTATGCTAGTGACACCTGTTAGAAACCTAACAAAACAGGATCCTGTTGATTGATTTGCTTGATATTTGAAAGCGTTTTTCAGAATCCCATCAACACATTCTTTAATTCTTTCTTGCACTGTTACATATCCTCTGATATTTGTAGAATTTGTAGTTCTTTCATAATTTTTTGATCCCTAAAGGGATGTGTCCTGCAGTCTTCATGAAACACATTCCTGCTGATGTCAGCCATTTTACTGTAAGATAATGCTGACCTAACCCAGTGTCTTATAACTTTGCATTCCTGTATACCTAAAAACTAATAATGGTTTGAAGGCTTGCTTAGAAATTTTCAGGATTTTAACAAGATATACAATTTTTCACATTCAAATCTTCCTCTCCTCGTTAAGATCATAAACATGAAGCAACCTGAAGTAAAATGGGAACCAATGACTTAAACACTGCACTTCCAACCACTTAATGAAGAAAAAAGTTAAGATTACAGTCTCCTGTGATGAGACACTGTTGAATTTGGTAGACAGGTACAACTCTGCAGAGGTAACACACAAGAGGGTAACCCATAAGTTGCTCTCCTGGTTCAGTTATGTTGACAACACCTTCATACCCTGGCCCCATGGAGAGAAGTTGAAAGACTTCCTTGATGTCTGAACAGTACCCACCAGAATACCCATTTGCCAAAAAGACAAGAGGTGACAAGGTTGACATATGCAGGAGACATGATGGCTCTCATGGAACAGGTATCTGTCTATACAATTACATGATATGGCAACCCAGAAAACTGTAATCTTAATACTCACTGCTGTGAGGACCTCAAATCTCAAGAAAACGGTTGGTCACCCTGTAAGCAGAGGAACACAGCCCTCAACTGTTCACAGCTATTTACAATATCCACTCTCTTAATGAATTTAGTTCATAGAAAACATTTTATTGAATCCTTACAAGCAGCAAAATCTTATCAGTTTGAATTCACATGAACATGTGTAAAGGTAAAAAGGAAAAGTTGTCCTTGTGAAAGCGTATGGGGGGGAATGGATGTATACATCCACATTTTCTTGACCTTGGCACTAGTTGGAGGTGAGTGGTCAGCTTCACACCCCTGCCACTTTACCCCCGGGGAAAAATCCCGTGTTACCTATTGGATAGGAGGCTGGGTGGACCCCAGAACTGGTCTGGACGATGTGAAGAGAAAAATCTTTACATTACCAGGACTCGAACCCTGACTCCTCGGTCGTCCAGTCTGTAGCCAGTAGCTATACCGACTGAGCTATCCCGGCTCCTGCTAAAATGTTAGATGATATCTGTAAAGGTATCTTGAACAAATTCAGTTTTTCAAATGTAAAATCCAACATCCTTTCTGGCATCAGAAAACAGCAAGTAACTAGACCACAACCTGTCTCTCAATTAGGCAAGAGATATTTCACAACAAATGTAATCAGCATAAAAAGAAACATGTTTTCAGTTGTGACTGAAATGGCGCTGTAAGGAGAAGAAAATGTACTTTACAACTTCAATCTGTAACAAACATTTGAACATTGATGAGCTCCATCTTCTGGGATATAATGCTGTATAGTACACTGGTGTTTCAGGGGAATATGTTGCTTCCATCTTCAAGTTTGAAAAGGAAACCAGTCAAAATCCAGCACGAATCAGGCCTCATTCTTACTTCGCTTATTCTTCAACACTGAAGGATTAAACATGTTCATATGAAATGATGGTTGACATCCAACGGAATACAGAGCATGATATCCCAGAAGACAGAACCCTTCATAAGTAATGCTGTGAGAACCTCAAGTCCTACATTTTAAACATTTTCTGAAATGAAATCAATATAAGATTCCACTGCTTTTACAGTGATTTCATCGAGCAAAATTAGTTACATTAACTCTTTTATTATTACTTATAACCTACGAAGTTTCAGGACAATAATATACACAAATGTAGTGATTTGTGAATATGTATATAGTCCGTGACCATAACCATCATACGCATATCCTTCGCACAGTCTGCTCATTATTTCTATCAAACAGAATACGTAAAAATACTGCAGAATTATCTGACACCATGGCTGCACCATCCATCATACCAAATGTTTCATTCCAAACATTAGAGAAAACACAAATTCTGACTGATATATTTTTTGTTAAAAAAAAATCTTCTGGGATACACCACCAACCATGCAGTTCAGAAAAAGTCAATTGATATTTCAGAGAAGCACTTCACCATCATCTTCAGATCTGAACAGAAAGCTAAGCAAGAAACCAGCATGAAGCAGGGGGGATTTCATTTGCTAGTTTCTTGTTTTGTTTACTCTCGAACCCTGAAGATGCAGGCATGAAGTTCCTCAGAAATGTTGGTTGACTTTCAATGGATTACAACACAGTGTTGTATCACACCATTGTGAGATCCTCAAATCCTACAAGAATCCTTCAGTTATGAAATTAAAAGTTCATACTTTAAAAAAAACTAAATAATATAGTTCATTGTGATTTATAAAATATTTAATGCTTATTATTGTGCTGCATTAGATAAGAGGGGTCAAACCGAGACTCTCCCTTCCAGATACATACTCACGCACAAGCACACCCTATAGTCAAACACACGTGTACAGGAAATCGTTTCGTTTCGATCAAGCACAGAAGAGGGGAAGTACGGAATTAAATGTCTATCCGTGGTCTGTATTGTAACCTCAGTGGTGGATCTCGAAACCTCCATCTTGTCACATAAACAAACTTAAGTGTGTGGTCCTTACCAAGCAGTTCATCATTACACAGCATATCAATCTGCAGAACAAATAAAATGGTTAAGTACACAAATATTCAAAAAAATTTAAAAGGCAAAGTGTATTACTTTTATTTTATTTTATTAATAATGCTTTCATTTGGTCAGATTATATTGTGTCAAATAGGACGAATAACTGCAAACAAAGAATAAGCAGCTGCTCAGGAGGTTAATATTCTACCCTGAAGATGGATGTGGTATGTTCCACTTTTCTTTTCACTGGCTCTACAGCCCCACCCCAAGGCCTCTGATTTTTCAGTTTCATAAACATTTTACAGTCCGTAGGACTCCTTGGATGCGCAGGTAGGTGGACAATATTAAAATGGATCTTCGAGAGACAGGAGGGGATGGTATGGATTGGATTGATCTGACTCAGGATAGGGACCAGTGGAGGGCTCTTGTGAACACGGTAATGAACCTTCGGGTTCCATAAAATGCTGGGAAATTCTTGAGTAGCTGCAGATTTGGCTTCGCCTCAAGAAGGGTTCAGATACATAAGTAAGTAAGTAAGGACTCCTTGGACAAGTGATCAGCTCATCGCAAGTTCCTCTGATACGGTGGTAATTATCTACCAGACCGTATGATATCACATTCAAGAAGGCAGTTTTCTTCACAGTCATGGCTGTGAGAAAAATTTCTCAAGGGGTAAGTTAATGAAAAAGGTTCACATATGCTACACTCCATGAATGTCCTATAAAATGATGCTTACAGCATCAATTGTAATACTTACATCTCTGTATTTCTCAGTACCATTCAGTACTTTCTTTGCAATAAACTTCTTGAGATGAGTTATAGTTGCCTGGGCAGAACATCGTATGAATCTTCGTTTCAAAGTCTTCATGTTTGTACTCATGCATTCCAAGCACACGTTAACCTACAAAGTGAATAACGAATGTTTCTGTAACTCTCTTAACAGCTCTGTTAACGGAACTATTTTCCAAGCCACTCACAATGGCTCAGTTTACCTCATATTGTATTTCTTTTGTCTTGGATTACTTAATGATGCTTTTAACTGTAACTTTTATTCAGCATCAGATGGTAAGATAATACTTGTATATTAATATCTGCAAGGATGGGAAGATCACAGTCCCGGCTTAATTTATATTTTACAGCCACCTTAATCTGAACTTTCTCACTTTCCTTCTACCTTCTGGCTTACTTATTATACTGGGCCGTGCCATAGCTGGTCCCTATCCTGAGCGAGATCAATCCAGTCCATACAATCCCATCCTAATACATTTTCTATATTATCCACCCACCTATATCTTGGTCTTCCTAATGGACTCTTTCCCACCAATATCCTATGGGTATCCTGCCTTTTGCCCTTTCATGCTACATGCCCTGCAATCTCATTCTGCTTGACTTGATCATTCTAATTATACTTGGAGAAGAGTACAAGTTATGAAGCTCCTCATTATGCAGTTTTCTCCAGCCTCCTGCCACTTCATCTCTCTTCGGTCCAAATAGTCTCCACAGCACCCTGCTCTCAAACACCCTCAGTATATGTGCTCCAACCAATCCACCCTTCCCCTTTTAATATCCTTTACCATATGATGGATTTTATATAATTCCCTCTTTTCTTGGTTAGTTCTGATTCTCCTGAGTTCTTCCTAGAAGTTCTCCTCTCGCACATGTTCAGTATAACGTCATGTTTTCAGTCATGGACACATTTCACATTCATACAAATAAAGCCATATAGTTGCATAATTTATAGTTAATGAAACATTTCACCTGACTTATGCTTGAGAGACACATGGTTTGAATCCCAGCTGTGTCACATATGCTTCCCCTGTACTCCTCACAATTCAATTCATGATAACCAACGGATTTCTCAACTCACCTGCTCATCCTGACGGTGATAGTCAGACTCTGCATGTTGATCGGGGGCTCCCTTATCTTCTTCTACTTCTCCGGCATTGGGTGGAATGTCTTTAGGACAGGGCAAACCCCTCATACGATAGAATTCTCTCTCACGTTTGATCTCATCTGCAAACAGTGAAGAGACCTCATCCTGGGATACATTTCTCCCTTTCTGTATTCTCCAGTTTAGATGAAAACAAAGCAGCTCAAGCATCCCCTGTGTTTATTATAATTTTCTTCACAGTTATAACCATTTTTATTGGAGGTTTTGAAAATTAGTTGCAGGGCTTGATGCAAGTGGGGTCACTTGAAAAAAAAAACTGCGTTTATAAGCCTTCATCAGGGATGATGATAAATCAGGAAATTTCCAGAAAAGATTACCGAATGGCTTAAAAAAGACAGAGGAAGCTACACTGTATATTTATTTATTTACTTAATTGTATTTCTATGATACTGTCAGTATCTAGAATATACAGCACTGAATGGCAGAATTACTGATTAATGCTGACTTGGAAAGCATTTGGAAGGAAGTGGTCACGGACTACTTGAGGTGCTATCCTGAAAATTGCCTGTATGAACTGAGGTAAACCAAGCAACCCTTAGTCTGGGCAGCCACTACCCCAGGAGTGATTTCCTGAATGTGAGCCTAAAATGTTACTGCTGCATGATCCCACTTGGCCACAAAGATACTGTGACATATAGGGTTGTTTCTAGGCAACAACTTCAAAACAAACAACAAAACAACATTTGCTATTAGGAACAGATTTTAATAAGCAAGAATAGACTGACTCTGCTAGGGAATGGGTCAGTAAACATGTTCCTGCAGCAATGGATACCCATGCAACAATACAGGAACTGTTGGAAACAGTGTTTTCTACACGGTCTGTGCCAAAGGGTTATATAACGAGGACATCAGCTGAGCTGTAGTCAGTTAAAAGTCAGCCTGCAAAGAGAAGACTACGAGTTTCATGTGAACTGGCCACCAGCCTTGGAGTTAGTTTAAGTACAAGAGAACGCTAAGGGAGTCTGTGACGAGAATACTTAATCAGCGCAGTTAGCACAGAAGCTGAAGGAGCCATTACAAGGAAATGACTATTGGAGACTGTAACATACTGAGAACACTACTCTGTTTGTGATAGCAATTTATGTAACGCAGTAAAGAGATGCATAAGTGGTCAGTAAATCAAGTTACCAACAAACCCCATCTATAGTGACTCTATCGTGTGACAATATCGTGTACCCTCAGTTGGTGAATATCAGTATTTTGGAGGAACCTGTTACCACAATCTTCAGCATCAAATTTATTTAGGTGAAGATGCAGCCAGGTTATACAGTCTGTCACAGATATTCTTACTGATGCCATTTTTTTATCTTTCAACCAATTTATCAAATCTCATAACCAATTTGCTGGATCTGAGGTTCTCACAGTGATGACTCTGAAGGGTTCCATCTTCTGGGATATAATGCCATGCAGTCTAGTGAAAGAGAACCACTGTTTTGGAGAAACGTATCTCCAACTTCAGGGTTGAAGACTGAGGTAGGCCGCACACAGGCATGGTCAAGACATGTAACAGTCAAGACACGATGTCTGTGACACGACAAAGAAAGGAGCACAGATAAAACAAATGAGATTATGAATACTGCTGCACACCGGTCTAAGTCATGATGATGACCAAACACAAATGAAGCAAGACTGCGTCTTTTGTCTCATGTGTTGATGCTTGTCTTGACGCAGTTGGTGTGCTGCCGCCCTAAACCAAGCAAGACACGAGCATGAAGTGTGCAGCAAGCAGAGTTCTGTTTGTGTCACACCCTAGAAGAGGGCAGCACCGTTCATAGTCACTGCCACAAGACTCTCAGATCCAACATACAAGAAATCAAATTCTGAAGCTGTGTACCTAAGAAGGTCTTCTAATTCAGACTGGGCCACATGGATTTTACAGTCTTTCTAAACCAGACTTTTTAAATTGATAATTAATTAGTATGGTAGCTTACTGTCTTGCAGATTCGGTACGAGTTTGTACACGATATCCTGCATTGTGCGATCGAAGCTGATATACTGGAGTGGATGTGATTGATGGATCACGATCTGACAGGTCGGACATGTGTTGTTCTCCTCGAGGTGTTTCACGAGACAGCTCTTACAGACTGTAACACAAAATAAACAGAAGCATGCATGAGTCAGCTTTCATTAATCAATTTCAAGATATAATAACCATGTTTCCATCCATTGCCAATATTATCACAGAATTTATGTTTAATTCATGCACAGACTTTAAACCATAAGTAGCCCCAGAAATTAGGAGACTGTGTAATTAATCCACTGAAGAAATTCCAACAATGGAGAAAGACCACCAAAGACCATATATTTAGGAAACGAGGTACTTCACACCCTGTGTAGGGAACTTCATGACAGAAAAGTTGTTTAGTATACTTGAATTTTCCACATACATATGAATACAGGATGTATGCTGAAAATAGAATCCATAAACTTTCTAATGCTGCTAATAGTCTACATTACTATACTGAACATGATGCACGTTCATTCCCATAGCATGAGGATTGTATTCACAAATACAACTGCAGAGGTACAATGATACCAAGTACATTAAGAGAACTTCAAAAGAATGGAGTGATAGTGCTATCCACAACTAATATTCCATTATTCACAGAGGGACAACACTTAGGATAACCAGAATGATGATGGACAGACCAATGCCATCCTGCAATTCATACAAACAGGCCTTAATAACTTATCCTAATGAAAATCCTAAACAAACAAACAAACAAAATAAATCTGTACAAATATATGATATAAACTCGGTCCTAAGTGCAATAATTTATTGTAGGTCTTTTGTCTTGCTTTCTTCTACACTACGTGTTTCGGCCGCAAACAGCCATCATCAGGTGTATACACTCACGTAGCTGTTACACTGCATTTAGTTTAAAATTTAAAAACACAGGTCTTCCCAATTGTTCCCTTCGTCGTTGCTAACAGAATCTATTTCGCTGATATTTGTCTGAGTCATACATTATATTTCTTACCTACACACGTCAATTTTGACTTTCATGAACTGGCACTTTTAAAATCTTCAGTTCCAATGCAGTGTAACAGCTACGTGAGTGTATACACCTGATGATGGCTGTTTGCGGCCGAAACATGTAGTGTAGAAGAAAGCAAGACGAAAGACCTACAATAAATTGTTGCACTTAGGACGGAGTTTATATCATATATCGTATAGAGTGCAACAGGATGCTTAAATATAATACTGTACAAATATACTTATGAAAGATATTACAAGGAATAAATCACTGTACCCCATTAACTCCAAACAGCAGAGTCTTTTTTTTGAGGAATAGTTCCTCCACTACTCAAGAAACTTCCTGACTTTTAGGAAACTCAATGGTTCATTATTGAGTTCATAATGGCCCACAACCGGACCATATCCTGAGGCAGATAAATCCAATC
Organism: Cryptotermes secundus; assembly: GCF_002891405.2. Lineage (NCBI taxonomy): Eukaryota > Metazoa > Arthropoda > Insecta > Blattodea > Kalotermitidae > Cryptotermes > Cryptotermes secundus. The sequence continues at coordinate 182,031 of NW_019738356.1, forward strand.
CATACCCTACTCTGTTTCTTTATGATCCATGGAGCCAGAACACAAATAACAATCTACAGAAAAATCTATAGGGATATCTCAGAAAGTGTCTGCACACAGCTCTTACCCAGTCTGGCATCAAAGGTGCAAAATAATCAAAGAGACAAGTTCCAAAGGATACTTACATGTGTGGAGGCACTCTGTAACTGTAGTAGCATCTATCAGGTAGCCTCGACAGATTTTGCACGTAATGTGACTATTAAGTGTCTTCAGTTTGATCCTCCTCTCCATTGTCATGGCTGTAACAAATGTTCACACAATAAATTCATCCCATCTGGAACCTGTGTACTATGAATCTGGTCAACAAACAATACTGCCAGTGTACCTTACCTCTACCAAGAAAATAAAAACCATCGGAATGCTTAGAAAGCTATTCCAGTTAACAGAGAGATGCTTATGCTGGCTGTGTCTATGATCGTTTAATCAGTAATCTTCTTTATTCTTGTGTCACTCAAATGATTTAACTCTTCACGAAACTTTGTCCTGGTATTTTGTCAATGGCTATGCGATACGATTATCTTTACTGTCAATGCTATACTGGCGTAAACCCATGGCTCATATTTGAGATTCGTAGTCTGGGGGGCCCGGTTGTTGTCTGAAGGTGACGTGCTTCAGCATGTACATCTTGGTTCACACGCATACCGCAGATTTACCACTCACATTCGAAACGCTGAGTGCAAACATTCTGCCCACATCAAACTGCTACAAAAGAGAACACAAGGAAATTCTCTAAACTATAATAAACACTACACCAAATTCATTTCTCTCGCAAATACACCAACAAACCGACATCAACCTATAACTTAATTCTGTTCACAAGTTACCTGACAACAAAAACGCTACATGCACGCCATCTGGACAGATCTGTCAGAAAATAAATGGTCTCACAGTGTGACAACATTACAAATTATTTCGATTTATTGGTTTTGTCCTCTTCGTGCTCACAGACTACCAATTCTTGTGCCATAGATTAAGCGGAGTAGAAAACGCTTTCCCGTCATGGATTCTTAAATACTCATCAGCATGGGTCATTTAAGAAAGTTCAATGGCTGAATATAATATGTCTCCAGCGTCGTGAGGAGCTTATTTTCATTTGAGGCACGAGATGGCAAGCCATTTAGTGACGGAAGTACATACCACGAATTTACATATATATAACGTTGTTGGTTTAGCGATTGGCTACGGGATAGACGACATAGGGATAGGAATTCGAGTCCTGATAGGGTCAAGAATTTACTCTTCACGTCGTCCAGCCCGGCTCTAGGGCCCATGCATCCCCCTATCCAATGGGTACGGGAGGCTCGTTCCCCACTGATAAAGCGGTCGGGACGTGAAACTGACCACTCACCTCCAACTAGCGCCGAGTTAAAGAAAACATGGATCTATATATCCATTCCCCCATACGTCTTCATGGTGTAGTGCTTAATTAGTTAGGCACAGGGACAACTTTATATGTGCAGTAGAAGGCAGGTAGAATGTAATCACTTTTATACCGAAGGCTAATCTATTCTGGGCATGCATAACGTTTTATGTACATGTAGTTTATTAGCCCTCTGGTAGACAGCACTCATATGTGTCATGGTTCGTGTTTTTCTATTTAACGCTTTATAAAGTGCACTTATAGGCCTAAATATACGTGGGGCTAACTTAAGAGAAAATCTCTGCAATAAGTTATAAGGGTCCAGAAAATATACTGTAAATTTTTTTGATTTATTCCACTTATACACAACACGTAATTACAGTATTACCGCTAATGTCTACTCTTTACAGTTCGCTGTTACACATATTAGTCTCCTAAGTCTATTAGTCTATAAAGATACAAAGACACGCTGTCCGTTTCCTGACAATGGGTTTTAACACAAGAACTTTTGATAGTATCTCTGAATTATTCCAAATATCATGGTACTGCAGCACCCCTACAATGGCTCCCTGAATAGGTGCGAGGCAGTCCAGACGTACCACCATCATCTTCGAGCGGGGGTTCCACTTGATCCTGTATACCACATCGCTTGTCCATGCGACTAACCTGTATGAGCCCTTTCACGACACCTGAAGGTTTGATGACTCTCTTTCAGTCTGGGGCTGAATAATAGAGCCTCAGTTGGTCACCTCCCCGCCAGGCAGTCGTAACTCGCTTCCGTTCTTCACTGTCACTATCGTGTATCTATGTCGTCTTCCAGGTGTTGACCTTGACCTGTATCTTGCTATAGTCAAGCTTCTGGTGATATATCTTCACACGACTCTCACTAGGCCTGTGATAAGTGTTTCTCTGAGAATTGACTTTAGCTCTCACTGACTTGAGATTGGGGGGAGTGGGTGGTGCCAAAGCCAACCGCACCTTGTTCATTGGGACTTTCTTTTCGGCTGTAGCCTTGGAAGGTACAATGCAGTTTTTCTTGGGTGTCCCCATCTTGACAGGGGACTCAGTGGTTGCTGGATAGCATGCTGCCTTTTCCGTAAGCATCAAAGGCAATCTCTTCGTCGTACTCTTCACTGAATCAACATTATTCTGAGAGCGAAAAGGCTGTTCGTCTGCCACCTCCATTATTACCGGCATTGCATCTACAATATTCTGGAATTGGATACGTTGCTCTTCCTCTACCTTCGAGACTTGAACACAGCATTCGTCTTCCGCCTTCGTAACTGTCGTCATTGACTCCACCTCATTCAGTAACTGAACCGGTTCGTCTTCAACTTTCGTCATCGTCATCAGTGAATCCTTCTTATTCTGGGACTGGGCATGACGTTCTGCCAACTTTTGCATAAACGCTCTCTTAGATCTCAACTCTAAACTTTCACATGTCTGTAACGCCGTCCTGGGCTCCTGTTTTGTCTTCTCCTTCCTGTACGAGACCCGTCGAGAATGGAGATACTGTATCAAAGAAACGAGGAGAATGATGAAGATGGGAACCAGGGTGTCAAGTCTCATCCAGAAATTCTGGTCTTGTGCTGGTAAGTTGCACGGCTGAAATGCATAGGACGACGTTTCCATTGATTTGTTGTGGTGGGGAGTTCCTACTGGAATTTTTTCGTAGGCTGGAATTAGTGCGAAAGCTCGGATCGGTTCGGATGCTGGGATTGTGAGGGATAATCCTGTGTTGCTGACTGCCACAAAAAATGCGAAGTACGTGTATATGATCATGATTGATATTTCAAGTATTACATTCATTTTTCTTATTATTCTAGCCTTGAAACTAAATAGAAGTTATATTCTGTTTCACCAGAAAGGACTTCCGATACCACCACGTGAGAGTACACACCTCCTCAGTTGAACTCACTGGCTTCCAGCTGCACGAAAAATGCGAAGTACGTGTATATCATCATGATTGATATTTCAAGTATTACATTCATTTTTCTTATTATTCTAGCCTTGAAACTAAATAGAAGTTATATTCTGTTTCACCAGAAAGGACTTCCGATACCACCACGTGAGAGTACACACCTCCTCAGTTGAACTCACTGGCTTCCAGCTGCAGTAGTGTCCACGTATTTATTACACAAGTCTCACTGGATTACGCACTCCAAATTCTCGCTGCACTATAACACAAAGTCTTCTAATTCACACTTTTGATCCTCACAGGCCGACCTCCTGTATTTTACTGTACTCCGTTCGCGTGCTTCTCTCGTAACTGACTGCGCGCACCTCGCTTCACTGTCAAAGTCAAAGTTACATTGCGACTGACGGTCAGTCAGTCAGTAAGTCTTGGTGTCGAGCCCCATCTGGGGCTCATGACCAGATATTAATTATTACTGTTTGACAGTTACGGTCTTATTTTTGTGGGGCGCCCTCTCTGACGAGAGGACGGGTGGTCTCCGCTTCACTGTTGCGTAATCGCCGTATTTATAGAGAAGTTGCTAGGCAACGCTGCCGAGAGATGTTTACTGCAGCGCTGCGTAGCAACCAGAGTGGTGCGGCACGGTATGAAGAAAACATCGCTTTACTTATTGTTGCGTAATAGCAGTGTTTATAGATTTCTGTGCCTCAACGATTCCTGCACAGAGTAAATACGCCACAATACATTATGGCCTTATGCAATTTTTGCATAAAAAACAGAGTCTGACAAAATTACAATAACAATTATACTTCATGAGATTGCGCCATTGAAAATGTTAGCCAACCTCCTGCTATCGCCATGCCATCTAGCAGATATCTGCTTTATTTGTTGCGTATTGCATAGATCCGGGCGTAAAACACAATATATATGTCATGCTTAAACAAAGCATCCGTAATGAGACCTCCAAACGTTCATTTGTTTCTTTCTTATTTACTTTCAAAGTCTCCATTACATATCATAAAACATCACCAAGAATCTCGTAAAATTAAATTTTACCTAAAGACAAGACATAAGATGACACATTGACGAGTCGCTTGGAGAAACCGAGAGAAGCTCTCAAACCTGTATTCAGTATTATGGAAACTGAAGGAAGCAGATTGTTATAGCAGTGGGGCTGAAACAAGGACACTAGTTTAAGTGCCCTGCTAGTCACACCTATGCGACTGATGATGTGGTGGTGCAGTAGTGGATTGGGAAATGAAATAACATTTCACTAAGATACATACATGGCAGCAGGAACATTCTACTGCACTCCATTTTATTGGCTAGTGAGGTGAATGGTACTAGACATTAAGCACGGTCTCAGGTTGCTAACCCTGATAATTACAACCCTGGTGGTGGAGGTAATTTGTCCCTCTGTTGAGCTAGAAATAATCTGTTGGACTATATAAAATTGCATCTGAGAAGACAGTAACCTTCACAGCCACTATTATGAGAACCTCAAGCCTTGCGTTGAGAATTACAATCTGGAAATGTGAAATGGATGGTACAAATCTGTTAGCTTTTAGGTTATGTCACTGAAATAGCTTAACAGTTCTTCTAATATATGGTGCTACAACATTCGTTTTGGAGGGATCAGATCAGGGCCATAAAATCACCAGTTCTCAGAATAAATTACTGTATATATCAGTCTTGGGGAGAACAAATTGCATATCAGAAATGCATCCATTTCTTTTATAATCAGGTATATAACAATTATACTTCCCATAAAATTATTTAGTGAAGCACAAACATAATATAATCTCAAGCATAAAAATATATTAATTTTTTATTATTTTTAATTAGAACTTGGAAGAGTAGCACCTTCAAATATGTTACTTTTGAGCCAGTATGTATACTTCAGTTTTAACAGTACAAAACTGCATTTCCCCAGTTATCTCTTTCATATAGGAATATAATAAAATGGTCAGCACTTATGTAATCTCACATGAAAATATTTGTGACCGCTCATAATAAAGTTTACAAGGTATTCCATTAGATTTCTTCAGTATGTATTACACCATGATGAAAAATGATTTAGAAGTACAGCAAATTGTAAAACTGATACTGAGCCAGATAGACAACATACTTATGGCTTGTATGTGGAAGGTGCCCGGTTCAAATCACCTCCAGGAAACGGACAATTCTGATTAACAATTTTCATAGTTTTCTCAAGCCCTCCAGGATAATGCTGGAACAGGATCTGAAATTATTCCATGATCGCTTCCATCGATTCACTACCTGTTTATTATTGTTCTGTTGGATGGTTACAATTTGGGCCTTTGACAAGGTCGTTAAATAAACAACAAATATATATATATATATATNTCATAAGAACGTTTATACGGTGCTTCCACCTAGCGGATGCCACTGTGAGTAACTGACCGGTTAAAAGACGGAAAAACATCTCCCTAGGCGCGACGTTCAAAGCAGGAATTAAAACAAAGGAATATTTTTTTCGAAAAGTGGGACAATTTAATGGTATATTATTCGTATTTCATTAAGTGAAGGGTTTCGTGTACGAAAATGAGTTGAAGATTTTATCGTGGAGTTCCATTTTAGTAACTTTAGGCATGAATATATATGTGTTCCTCCTTTCTCTTTCAAAAAAATGTTTTCTGCATGTCACTGGTTCCTGCACCAAACACTTCAACCGTGTTATTATTCACGATGTATTTCACACGTAGAAATAATAATAATAATAATAACAATAGTAATAGCTACTTGCGCCATGGAGCCAAGCCCTTCTTGAAAAGCCGCCAGATGCTTAGTCACTCAAGAACTTCGCAAATTTTATGGAACCCGAAAGTTCATTGTCTTCTTCACAAGAGCCTTCCACTGGTCCCCAACGTGACCCAATTCAATCCAGTCCATACCACACAATGCCATCTCTCTAAGATCCATTTTAATATTAACCTCCCACCTACTTGTATGTCTCCCTAGTGGTCCCTTCCTTATATGCATTCCTCCTCGCCTCAATGCATGCTAAATGTCCTGCCCATCTTATTCTCCTTGATCATTCTAATTATACTTGGAGAAGAGTACAGGTTACAAAGCTCCTCATTATGAAGTTTTCTCCAACCTCCTGTCACTTAATCTCTCTTCGGTCCAAATATTCTCCTCAGCATCCTGCTTTCAAACACCTCAGTAATTATAATAATAATAATAATAATAATAATAATAATAATAACAAAAACAAAAACAAACGAAATGGTGTTCACAAGAACCCAGTACTTGTTCCTGCCTTGAGCCAGATGATTCCCAATCTACAACCTCCCACCCTGTTCCTTTAATATCCTCTTGAATGTTATTCTCCCATCTACTTTTAGGTCCTCCTGGTTGACTGTCTTCTTCAAGTTTTCCTATTAGTAAGTGATACTGAGTTTGTTAACGCATTTATACAACGGGGTATGAACTAGGCAGGACATGCAGAACTCTCAGAGGATATGAGAAATATATAAAAAATATATTCAGAAAACCTGAAAAGAAAAGACTGTTTGGGAGACATAGACCTTGATGAGAATTAAAGGTAATTATGTTCTTTAGTTAAGCACCACGCCATGAACACATGCGGAACGGAGGTATAGCTCCATTCATTCTTAGCCCCTGCAATAAGAGGAGGAACTTTGTAGTTGGTGTTTGTTTTACGAATGTTACTATGATATGCCGAACGCCGAATCTGGAAGGAGGAGGCCATGGCCAAATAGAGATAATATTCCGGGAAAATCAAGAAAATACTCAGTTAGGGTAGCCAGTGTCCCAACTGAGATTCGAACCGAATATTTCCCGAATTCAAGTCTGAAGCATTACTGCTACAGCAGTCCGCTCGCTTAGATGGAGGTGAGTGTTCAGGTTTAGGCGCCGGCCGCTTTACTCCCAAGAAAAGAGACCCACAAATCTGATGGCTAATATCGCCGAAGGGCCCCAGGGCATGTCTGAAATTTGTGGCAAAGTATAAAACTGCCCCCGTAGGGGATTGGAAGTCATTACGTGGACACATTACAATGGTTAGAAGTAACGGCTTGAGAAAGGGGCCAACGCATTTCGATTTCCTGAAATAAAGTCTATTTGCATAATTTTGAAAAATTATTTAGCGGCTTTTACAGCAAAGGGACTGTATTTTTATTAGTTTAAACTGGGGAGGGGAGCGGCTGCAGACGCAAATTGTAACTTGCGAACCATATCAATATTTGCTTGAAGGCAGAGGAAAACCAAGAAAACGTGTGTCGAGATGGCCATTCAATTATGAAATTAATTTCAGTAATATTTAAAAATGTACTTCCTCTCACAGACAACACACTGCGTCTTTATTACTAATATCAACCGGTTAATATTGTTTATCAATATAATTGCTATATATTTCAAGAACCGTACAAAGCACGAACAAAAGTTAATATATTCAACTTCAAAAGACGTGGTACATATGGTTACCACCACCCTTTAACAGGTTAACCAGCCAAAACAATATGTTCCTAAGAACATAAATGGGATTTCTTTCTGCTTTCAACGCCAACAGAACGTAACAACTTGAATAACCTTGTATAAACTCATCAATTCTGGTTGCATGACGTCATGAGACTCAGCTCTCTGGCAGGTGGCACTGGAGAATCAATATTGGGGGCGCTTCCTCCTATTTTTGGACCTCAGCCACATGCCATTCTGATGCCCTAGGTAATCTACACACCTGAATTTGAACAGAAAATAACTATATTAGCAAAGTGTTTTTTTTTTTTCAACTGGTGAGACGCACACTACTTTTGGTCGGCAGGGTGAAACGCGATGCATGCCAAATAATAATACTAGTTAATAAGGATAACATTGAAGAAAGCAGTCTTCTGGGATTTGGCACCGTGTATATGTGGTGTTAACCGACGTTTCGGAGGAACGTATCGCCTCCATCTTCAGGGTAGAAGAAAAAGTATAAGAAATCTGCAAGCGACAAGACCGTGAGAACGGTAAAAGCAGATTCTACCCTGAAGATGGAGGCGATACGTTCCTCCGAAACGTCGGTTAACACCACATATACACGGTGCCAAATCCCAGAAGACTGCTTTCTTCATAGTCACCGCCGTGAAAGCCTCAAATCTTACAAGGATAACATTACCGATTGTTAGGACTTAACGGTGGTTTGATGTTAATTTCGACCTGAAAATGGAAACAGTATGTAAATCAGAAACAACTATAATATCGCACACATCCGACCGCAGTAACAACCAAATAACGGAAGTAACATAAAAAGTAACATTAAAAGAAGACTGGCTTTTTGAATCAATTCTATTCTGAGGCAAATGAATCCAATCCAAGCGTTTTAAGATTATTTTTAATGACTTGACTGACTGACTGCTAAATTGTTACTGGTCCTCGCCAGCACAGTAATTCTTGGTTTCGAGATTGAGTCCATTCCAGTCCAGTCCAGCCTACTGGTCCTCGCCAGCACAGTAATTCTTGGTTTCGAGATTTAGTCCATTCCAGTCCAGCAAATTGCTACTGGGCCTCGCCAGCACAGTCGTTCTTGGTTTCGGTCCAGGCCGGGAACCATGACCTAAATTATGTTTGATTCGAGTCCCTCTATGTGTTTTTAAATGGGGGTTCCTCCTTGATGAGAGAAGAGGTTTGTTTATTCGAGACAGACAAACAGGTAAATTGCTGCTAGTCCTCGCCAGCACAGTCATTCTTAATCCATAGTCCAGTGGGTCTCATGATCATATTTTAATGTTTCACGAATCTGAGGATCATAGTTCAAGACGCCATGCATATAGTGATCCAATTAAGTTAATAAAACTTCAGAATCTATACCGATAATCAATAAGATTTTAACATGTAATTGTTGATAAGTAAATTGTGTTTGTTGTAGCTGTAATTGTATTTTCATTGTATTCATTTTGCGTAGTGTCCTTTAATGTTGTGTAGTTTTATGTGATGTGTGATGTGTCTTATTGTAGTACCAGTGTCACCGGGTAAACCCCATTTGCAGTTTCAATAAATAAGTAACAGCGCAGTTCGTTGAGACACTATGCTACAAGCCGGAAGGTCGCGGGATCGAATCCCGATGAGGTGGATTTTTTCAATTGACCTAATCCTTTCAGCCGCACTATGTCCCTTGGGTCGACTCAGCCTCTAACAGAAATGAGTACCAGGAATCTTCCTGAGGGGGGGTAAAGGGCGGCCGGCGCGTAAGACTGACAACCTCACTGCCATCTGTGAGCCGATTG
>NW_019738356.1:191718-232527 GCF_002891405.2 Cryptotermes secundus
CGGCCGGCGCACTGACAACCTCACTGCCATCTGTGAGCCGATTGTCTAGAAATGTGGGAGCCTCAACATCTCACAACCCTATGGGCCTTCACAGTCTGCTACAGGGATACCTTTACTTACTTTTTTTTTATTTTTAAATAAATAAATAAACAATATATTATTGAACCTCGCTGAGGGAATTATGTGCTTGAAATATCAGACAAATTAGTAACCTGTACAAATCTACTTTTGCTGTATTACCAAGATAATAAAAATAAAAAAATTGTCATAAAGAATTTTCTGAAGTATTAATATATATATATATATATAATCTTTCGAAGGCTCCCGTGAAGACTAGACGTGGCGACAGGCTTACTGTCATGCCCAGGATTCTGTTTCACACATGCTCCAGGGCCAGGTAATGCTGTACTCTGCAGGTCGCACAGCATCCAGAGTGACAGAACTGAATATAGGCTAGACGGTGGCACTGCAGAGGAGAGTAGGCAGGTCAAATCAGCTACCGAGGCAAATGTCAGAAGTTCAGGCTGCTGCAGTGCAGTGGAGGCCAAGGGAACGTCCTATTAGCGATCAGTACCGAGCAGTGCAGTGCAACTCTGCGCTGTTATGACGGCGATTGTCTTATGTTAGTAATATGGATGCACCCCAATACTTTATTTTCCCCACGGTTGGGTAACTACCGTATTTACGCATGTATAGGCCGCGTGCGTGTATAGGCCGCAGCACAATTTTCAGAGAGAAATTATAGAAAAAATAATTTTCTTGGNGGAAACCGGGATCGTGGGTTCGGATCTGTTTCCTGTGAGGTACGAACTGAATTCTTATATATTATTCTTATACACTGCCGGTCACGGTAGCCGAGCGGTCTAAGGCATGAACTGTCTTCGCTCGCTCGGAAACCGGGATCGTGGGTTCGGATCTGTTTCCTGTGAGGTACGCACTGAATTCTTATATATTATTCTTATACATTGCCGGTCACGGAAGCCGAGTGGTCTAAGGCATGTACTGTCTTCGCTCGCTCGGAAGCCGGGATCGTGGGTGTGGCATAGGTGTTTGGTATGTGTTTATTTTGTGTTTGTGTTGTCCTGTGTTTAGGTAGAGGCCTTGCGACGAGCTGATCACCCGTCCAAGGATTCCTACCGTCTGTAAAATGATTAAAATGAAAAAAGAAAACAACCTCGACACCGTATGGTAGACGAGGAACGGATTATGTAAGTAAAGATAAATGTAAAGTTGTCCCTGTGTTTAATTAATTAAACGCTATGTCATGAAGACGTATGGGGGAGTCGAGATATAGCTCCACCATTCTTGACTTCGGTACTAGGAGGAAGTGAGTGGTCAGCTTCATGCCCTGGCCGCTTTACCGCCGGGGAAATCGCTATCTGTACCCAGAGTCGATCTGGACGCTGTGGAAAAGAGAAAAATTTGCGCCTGCTGGGTATCAAACCCGGGCCAACCAGCCGGCAGCTATACCGACTGAACTATCCCGACTTCTAAGGATGGTGTTGATAGTACTATAGTTACGTTTGCGAATCCAACGTTATCTTTAGTTGCGAAGTAGAGATAAAATAATAATAATGATAACAAAAATCCGTAGTAACTCAAAATTAGAATCCTACCAAAAACGAAAGGAGCGAAAGCCTAGGGGACGGATTACTGGCTGTGGTTGTTTTTTCCAGTCAGGACAGAGGCCGGAGCCAGTTTCAACAGGCGGAAACATGTATGTAGTTTGCATAATGCACAACATACTTATCACAATAATGCGACAGATGGTGCTGCTTATGACAGATGACACATTTATAAATTTAATATTTATTTAAAGGTATATTCCAAGCATTTTATGAAACCCGAAGGTTCATTACCGTGTTCACAAGAGCCCTCCACTGGTCCCTATCCTGAGCCAGATCAATCAAAACCATACCATCTCATTCTATCTCTCTAAGATCCATTTTAATATTGTCCACCCACCTATGTCTTGGTCTTCCCAGTGGTTTCCTTCCTTCTGCCTTTCCCACCAATATCCTATACGCATTCCTCTTCTCCCCCATTCGTGCTACATGCCCTGTCCACCTTATCCTCCTTGACTTGATCATTCTAATTATACTTGGAGAAGAGTACATGTTATGAAGTTCCTCATCATGCAAATATTCTCCTCAACACCCTGTTCTCAAATACCCTCAGTCTGTGTTCCTCCCTTAATATTAAAAATGAAGATATGAGCAGATGTTTACAATACATTCGCCAACCAGCTACAAAGTTCTAAGTGGCCGGATGGGGCCCGAGGGCAGCAGTTTGCGCATCTTATCCCAGAGGGTTCAGGATGGAACAACAACTTAAAAAAGTATTTTTGGTATTAATATCTTCTCGTATATTTCTATTTCTAATTTTGATTTTTCTTTTCAAAAAGTCTATGAGGGCATATGCCTGGCTTGAACCCCCCCCCCCAGCCCGCTCCCGTGGTTAGAAGACTCACTGGTGTAGCTTTAAGAATGCAGCATGTTCCTCTAGAAAACTGGTAAAGGTTTACTAGCGAATCCTATATATTTGCAATCATTGCTGTGAGAACACAATATATTGCGAAAACAATGTTTACGCACGTGGAATGTCTCTTCCTTACAAGAACAAACTTCGTCAGGGACTACTAACCTCAATAAGGCAGCCTGTAACCCAATTTAATACCAGATATAGAAGTTCTGTGATCTACATGTCGCTAAACCGACCAATCAAGCATGCCTCTCAGTGCCGCTGTCGCCAACTTCTGTTCCTATTCGTAATTACCACCAAAACTATTACCAGCTCACATCTACTGTAAGGACAGATTGGCAGGTGATTACTGTCGACATGTGGCCCCCGGTACCTCAGGATGTGAGGCTTAGTGTGCCTCAGAACAGCTCTGAGTTTCATGGACAAGAGACACTTCTGGACCGAGAAGAACAGATCAAGTGCTGCCGTCTTTCGGCAAAGTTCTGCACTGTAATAGGACCGAAACAATGGTCTTTATGGCTGGTCATATTGATCGGCTGATGGTCGAATAACGGAGTTCGAGTCCCGGTTGTAGTAAGATTTTCTCTTCTCCATGTCGCCCAGACCGGCTCTGGGGCCCACATAGCCTCCTATTCAATGGATGAAGGGGGCTCTCTCCCAGGGGGGTAAAGTGGCTGGGGTGTGAAGCTGACCACTCACCTCCAACTAGTGCCGAGGTCAAGAAAATGTCGATCTATACATCCACTCCCCCATACGCCTTCATGGCGTAGTGCTTAATTAGTTAAGCACAGGGACAACTTTACTTTTTATATGTGATATATGCAGTAGAAGGTACTGTGATGACTATACTCTTGATCTTGAGATTTTAACGACTTATACGTGTTTTCATATATATATATATATATATGCGCGTCACTAGCTCCTGAAAGGTTGGACGGATTTTATTTTATTTGTCATTCAAGAGTTCAGCCACCATAGGTCAGTGTCCAGTGAACATGAACGTTATAGCTCCAAAAAATGAGAGCCCTTCACTGACGCCCCCAAACAAAAAATAATTATTTTCTTCAAAACGGCTTCAACGATTTTGATTACATTTCAATGGCATGTGGAGAATATCTCCTTAAATTAAATTATATCTATGATATCTTCAGGCCTGGTCTAGAAAACAGAGATTAACGGGCGTGGATATCCGTTGCGCTGACTATGCGACACCCTCTATCCGCAAAAGATGGCACTAACTTCGCCGACAATCGGCGGTCGCTCGGTCGATATAGTTCGCTTGCGGACTACAGGCCACAGAGTTTGTTTTTGTTTTTAGTTTGTTTGATATCTTCAGGATATCATGTACACCACCTGTGTGACAAAGTGGGCGCAATACCTTCTCAAGAACCTTTTGAACATTGTATATTTTGATTGGATTGTGAGTAGGAGAGGCAGAGGTCATAGTAAATAAATAAATACACGGAATCACACACGAAAACATATAAATACTCCCGAATTTGTCTCCGTCTCTACGTCTTTCATGACTTGTGCACAGTGCCCTGTGAGTACATGAACCTAGGTTCTGTGCAATCTTGTGTAATGTTACTTTCCCACGTTCTTCTTCTTGTAGCAAGCGACTGAGACAGTTAGATATGCTACAGCTTAGGCATTATTGATCTGGAAATGGGATGGTAACTAGCAAAGAAATGGCGGGGACAGGATACAGCGGAACGAGGCTTGTTTTGAAAACGAAGTCGCGCGCGCGCGCATGCGCGTAGTCTCACAGCCTACCGGTACAGTTGCACCTCAACCGTCAGTAAAGCCGACATAGAACGGTTGCTACGTGTTTCAGCACCCCGGCCATCACATGTAGCTACTACAATAAATTCAGCCGGTGAATTATGTCGTGCAGTGAATAAATACAATATTTTAAATAACTGTTATTTTCTGCCACAAGTATAATATAAATTTGTCCAAGCTGGAATGCAAACAGAAGCTCAAATTCTATGAACACATCAACTTAATTTAAATTTATATTAATTGTATAAAATTGTTACTTTTTTTCTGGTGTTGTGAATCAAATTTCAAGTTTTTTTTTTCTCGCGTAATTATCGGCACGTAACCCAGGCAACCGTAAACAATTACAAATAATATTATATATGACTGTTGGTTTAGTTGTGATTGAACTAAAAGTTGTTTAATGACTTTCTTGTATTGATTTATGTTCCGTATCTTTTCCCAAAACCTATATTTGTTACTCAAAAGAGACGAATATGCAACCAGCAGTGTGTTTCAATAACATAAATGTTAGCTGTGATCCTACTTGTCTTTAAATAGGAAATATCTTCATGTCGCCTTGAAATAGAAATGTTACATATCGTCGTTTTGAAAAGAATCTTCGAAGATCAAGTTATATAAATATAAATAAATATATATTTCGTAAGAGATAAATATACATATTAAAAAAAATCGTCTGAAAAAGTTGATACGTGTTGAAGCTACGTAATTATATATTTTTCGACTTAACACTAATTGACGTACCAGCGTTAGATCCACTATATATATATGAATCTTGATTTTTTCCCTTTTTAGATAAATTGGATCGGGAAAAACAAATTCTTCCAAATATATAAGAGTTATAATTTTCTAGCCATATTCAATGTGAGATTTAAAGATGAGTTTATTATGTAACTCCCGTCAATTGAATCTGAAAAGACACAACTACGAAAAACAGGTCACTGCATTTATCAAGGGACACGTATTTCAAGTCCAGATTAAAAATAAATTCTTTTGAAATGTGTGTTTATAGTGTCATGTGATTGGTTGATAGTGTTAGTTGTTTCGAAGATGTTTCTCTGATATTCCGTCAATAAGGACGATACAATTAACAAAGGATCTAGTGAGAAGATATTTTGTGACAGTCGACAGTCAGAAACTTGCCGACGGTGTAGCTACAGCTGTGGTACAGTCAGTGATAAGATTTTGTACCTCTCTAACATGACCATGGAGAACAAGGCAGTTGATATTGACCGCGTTATGGCAGATGATGAACCGTGTACAATGGAGACCACACGGATGAGGCCTTATCTGGATATCTGGGATGTAAGTAATCATCTTTACACTGAACCCGATCCTCTGGTCAATCATATCTGAACAGATTGGTGTTCCGGTAGATATAGAATTATATATGGGAGCAGCCCGTTTGGAATATCTGCCGGAACACTCGTTATTCTGAGTTTTTTTCGTGGATTTCCTCAGTCCCTCCAGGAAAATTCCAGGGATGTTTCCCTCCCCCCCACGAATTCGTCATTTATCAGCCATTCGACAAAGCGCAGTCCGGTTAATGACAGTGTCATTCATCATAATCATCATTGGCAAAACAACCGGTTTTAAGATACTGACAGTTTCTATAGATCATCCGGTTTTCAAATTTTTGGATTTTGCAACGCTTTTTTTTTCACATAGCAAGGTCGTCAGTCTTGCGTTCAGCTCCCTAAACCGGAGGACCAGGTCTCTGTATTTATGTGCCCCAGTGACAGGGTGACCCAGTTATACCCCCAGGCACCGGGTTCCCTTTCGGTCGCTTCCTACGACTCTCATGGCTACGGTGGAGGTATTCGAACCCATCTCCAAACAGAAGACAGAGTTATTAAAAGGTAAAGTTATTCCTGTGCTTAAATAATTAAGCACTACGCCATGAAGACGTATGGGGCAGTGAATGTATAGATCCACATTTTCTTGCCCTCGGTACTAGTTGGAGGTGAGTGGTCAGCTTCACGCCCCTATCTCTGTATCCCCGGTGAAGAGCCCCCTGTACCTACTGTATAGGAGATTGGGTGAACCCCAGAGCCAGTCTTGCCGATGGAGAAGTGAAAATTCTTGACCATGCCGGGACTCGAACTCCGACCCCTCGATATCCAGCCCGTATCCAGTCACTATACCGACTACGCTATCAAATTCCTGCAATTCTCACGTCCATGGACTCGAAATAGTACAGTCAGTTTAGTGACTAGACTAAGAGTCTAACAACTTCGGAACAGGGGTTTGATTCTTGGTAGGACCGAAGATTGTTCTATGTCCAGATCGGCACTGGAACCCGTCCAGCTTGCTATCCAGTGGGAACGCAGGATCTTCTCACGTGGTAGAGCTGCCGGAGCTAGCAAACCATGACAACTCAACACCCCAATAATAGGGACGGCACTGGAAACGATCCTGAGCCAGTTACATCCACCTGCCACCCTTACAGTCCATCAACAGAAGATAACAGTATCCCATCATTTCCTTCTGCCTTTTTGAACTTGTCGTTTACCACAATTTTCTCAACGAAATCAACTAAACATCCAGATTAAACAACTCCAATACCAATGCACATTAATAGACACGATCCTGAGCCAGTTTCATCCGCCTCACATTCTTCCAACTCGTATCCCTAAGATATACCTCAATCGGGGCTCGGGGCAGTTCAGTCAGTACAGTGGTTAAGCTGTGGCCTGTTTGAAGAAGGAATCACAGTTCGAATATTTGCAGGGAAAAATATATTTTCTGTCCAGACTAAATCTGACCCCAACCAAGCCTCCTATCCAATGGGTACCGGACGTTCTTCATTCGTGGGTAAAGCGGTCGGTACGTGAAGCTGACAACTCACCTACATCTTCAGATTATACTTCAACTCTCAATACATTTTCATGGCGTGGTGTTTAATTAATTAAGCACAAGTTTAACTTGGCCATTTACGTGTCAGTCGCATAACGCCACATCTTTCCGAATATTCCAACTGGAATTTATACAAATACTTCATAATTTGCATTGAAGAAATGGAAATATTTGGGAGTTAGAGTCTCTGAACTGCTGGTACATTCATATTGTCACGTAGTATGTGTGACTATAGACGGGGTTTGGATTGGTGACTTGATCTATTGAACAATTATACACTCACAACTCGTGACAACACTTTTCAGATCACTGACACACAGACTAGTGTCCTCAGTCTATTAGAGTCTAGCGGCCTCCGTAGTCTAGGGGTAACGTTCCCACCTCATGACTCAAGGTACGCGGGTTCAAACCCGGCGGAGGTCGTGGAATTTTTAAGGGCGGAAAAATTTAGGGAACAAGTCCTCCGGGAGGAACTTTAAGCCGTGGGTCCCGTGTCGTAGCTTTACGGCACGTAAAAGAACCTCATGTCCCAAGGGGACCACTGAGCCAAATTCAGGACATTTCCCGCCCAACAGTAGTCTCTAACGCCTCTGGTAGATGGGGGAAGCATCGAGATACCGCTGAGCCAGGAGGCCGAACTCGCTGGATGAGTCGGGACTGATGGCACGCACCAGTACCAGTAGGGAATAGAGACTGGTAGAATATCATAGGGGGACGCATAATGGACCAAAAAGTTGGTCTAAGTGCATGGGGAAACCCACCCTCTCCAATACAATACAATACAATACAATATTACAGTCTCCACTAGCCGCTTTCTGGTAACGGATTTTAACACCGGAACTATAACAGTCTCCCTGAATTACACACTTCAAATATCACACATAGTCTTGTATCCACAGCCGGACTTTCAACTGAACACTAATATCCTCGCCTTCTCTTCAGCGCCTCGTTTCGCTTATCACTTCTCGGTAAGGACCACACAGAAACACAGTTCTCCTATTGTTGTGTCTAAATTTGTTGCCCTAGAGATGTGCTTACCGCGCCGTTTGGTTAGCAACGGCCGCGACATGGACCACAGAAAGCACTGTTTGTCTGCTCTATACAATTGTTGCTTTCGTGTCTGTTGCTGCGGGAACTTGTTTACCAAGTCGTTGCCTAGAAACGACTCTGATATATTTGCTTATATCGCGGCTGTTGCAAAGTAACGGCTCTACGCGCTAATAGTTTCCAGGGGAATATTTTGCGACACTGCCATTAGCTGGACTATTTAACGTATATGGTAGAATGATTGGTAGATGATGAATTATAAAGGATTTGGAAGGAAACGATCTAATTTCGATTCCCATTCCGGAATTTGTCTGGAGGAGCACGAGAAAATCATTAAAACATCACGCCAGATTGGTCGTCTCCCAGCTAGGATTTGAATCGGCTTTCTCTCGAATACTAATCTACAGCGACCCCGTTACGACAGTCCGCTCTGTGGAATAATAGCGAGTAATGATTTAGAAAAATGTGAAAGGAACTGGTCGTGGCCTAATTTAAGTTATCAACCTAGTATTTGTTTGCAGGGTAAAAGTAAATGTGAAAAAGAAGTTAAAGTTACCCCTGTAACAGGCCGTGGCGGCCCATAGGGTTGTGAGACGTCGAGGCTCCCACATTTTCTAGACAATCGGCTCATAGATAGCGGTAAGGCTGTCAGCCTTACGCTCCGGCCGCCATTTACCCTCAGGAAGATTCCTCGTACTCATTTCTGTTAGAGGCTGAGTCGACTCCAGGGCGATAGCGCGGCTGGAAGGATTAGGTGAACCAAATAAAATCCAATGACCTAATCGGGACTCGAACCCACAACCTTCCGACTTGTAGCATAGTGCCTCAACCAACTACGCTACCGCGTGCCCCCACTTGTTTGGATGGAGAGATGAAAAAAAAAATAAAAAAAGAAACTCACTCGTAAAAGTTGATGTTAGACCGAGGTTCGAACCGAGCACTTGCGGAATAGAAGTCTGAAACGTCACCGCTTGAGTCAGATTGCGCGGTTGATGTAATCTGGTATCCGCGGAAGACTCAGAATACGTCAGATTCCCAGCACATGTGTGCACCGACACTTACGGACGCTTCATCTCTGCATCTCTCAATTCCGCTGCAGTTTCATGTCGCTGTGTTTCCGAATGCACACTCATCTCTGCAGTCACTGACCGGCGATACCTTCACATACCTCGTTTCCCTTTTCCTAACTGCTCAGTCGCTGTTCAACACGGAGTTTATGGTATGAAATGCGAGGGAATTGTACGTACATATACATTGAACTCCATCTTCCGTGTAAACATCTTTTTCAGCAACACGTACTGTTTCAGTGTGTTGTAGAGGATAGGGGCACGCGGTAGCGTAGTTGGTTGAGGCACTATGCTACAAGCCACAAGTTCGCGGGTTCGATTCCCGATGAGGTCATTAGATTTTTCAAGTGAACTATTCCTTCCAGCCGCACTATGTCCCTGGGGTCGACTCAGCCTCTAACAGAAATTAGTGCCAGGAATCTTCCTGGGGTAAAGGGTGGCCGGAGCGTAAGGCTGACAACCTCACCGCCGTCTGTGAATCGACTGTTTAGAAAATATGGGAGCCTCGACGTCTTAGAACCTTAGAGCCTTTCGTGTGGGTGTGAAACTTGGTGTCTCACATGGTGATCGGGGTCAGAATTCTCAGGAGGATACTTGGACCTAATTGGGGTGAGAAAAGTGGAGGGTGGAGAAAACAGAACAAAGAGGAGCTTCATAATTTGTACTCTTAGTGAAATATTATTAGAATAGTAAAATCAAGTTTGATAAGGCATGTAGTACGCACGGAGAAGAGAGAAGATCATATAAGGTTCTGGTAATAAAACCTGAGAAAATGAGACCATTTGTAATACACTGGCCTAGATGGGAGGATAACATAACGTGTAGAGCCGTTTCTAGGCAACGGCTCTGTAAATACTTTCCCGCAGCAACGGATACGCATGCAACAATAGAGGTATTATTGGAAACGATGTTTTCTACATGGTCCGTGCAAAGGCGTTATAAAGAAGATAATTGAAGCACCCACAGGGACCCCGTGTGGAGGCGGGATCGAATACCTCCACCGTGACCCTGCGAGTCGTAGGAGGCGACGAAAAGGGAAGTCTCAATTCTGAGACAGTAAAATACGGTCGCGAGTCCAAAGGGACTCAGACCCGAGTAAGACTGCACTGGCAAGGACCAGCAGCATATACAAAAGACAGACCCGTCCTCTCGTCAGAGAGAGCGCCCCACGTCAACAAACCCGCAAATGTCTGACAGCAATAAAACTCTGATCTTAAGCCCCAGATGGGTGCTTTATTCCAAGACAGACTGGCCGGCTGACGGTTGGTCTGACATAACTGTGACTTTGACTTTGATAAGAATAATTCAGTTGGAAATGAGCCGCCGTTCAGAGTGTACTTGAGCCCGGAAGCACAGGACTAGCCATTGTTAGAAGCCGTTACCAGACCACTACTAGTGAAGATACTACGGGCTGGAAGAGACTTAGCGTGATTTATGAAGTGTGGAAATAGTGACAGTGTTGTATTCACTTCTAGTTACGTGTTAAGTGGTCAGTAAATCCTATATCCATTCCAAAACCCCGTCTATAGGCACTCTACACGTGACACTAATATTTAAATTGATAGTAAGGAAATAGAACTGGAGAGTGTAGACTGAGAACTGGGAGAACTGACGGAACCTACCGAACACGGTGAACTGAGTAGGCATATGCCGTGGTAGCACCTTGACTAGGGCGCTTCCTTTCAAATACTTTACAATTCATCAATCATCACTCTATTCAGTGCCGGTGCTGACAGCGTCATGAAACAATCCACCCACTAGAACGTGCATAATCAACGACGTGAAAACAATAAAAATATATATTTTATTTAGAATAATTCATACGTTGAGCAGTAAAGTAAATTTGTCCCTGTACTTAACTAATTAAGCACTACGCTATGAAAACCTATGATTATTTGGATTTATAGATCCTCATGTTCTTGGTCTCGGTACTTGCTGAAGATGAGTTATCAGCTTCACGCCACTGCTGCCTTAGCCCCAGGGAAAGAGCGCTCGGTGCCAATTGGATAGGAGGCTGGGTGGGCCCTAGACCCGATCTGGATGACGTGGGGACAATTCTTGACCTCACCGGGCCTTGAACATCGACCCCTCTGTCGTCCAGCCCCTATCCAGTCCCTATACCTACTGCGCTATCAACCTTACTGAATAAAAAGTCTTATGTTTTCAATGAGATCACCGGCATGGTGATTTGAGCTCCAATTGTTATGTTGAAAATAAGATCTCATGATTTGTAACCTCAGTAACTCTTTTCTGATGAGAGGACTTCAAAGAGAGTTTCGCTTTACTGTCCAACTTATGTTTCAGAACGACGACAAATGCTCAGTGGCAAACTCTCAAGTGCCACTGAATCCTGCGGACGATGCAACGTCACACGGATCAGGGCTGACAGAGCCTGAACCTGAGCGAGGCAACTGGACGGGAAGATTCGACTTCCTGTTGTCGCTGCTTGGCTACAGCGTGGGCCTCGGCAACGTCTGGAGGTTTCCATATCTCTGCTACAACAATGGCGGGGGTGAGTCATTTTGTGGAGAAATGGGAAGCCCCCACAGGCACCCCCCCTCCCCCCAGTACTGTAGTCCTAGGAGCAAAACAAGAAATTATGGGAAGAACGAATCGCCTACTTTCTCCTGATACGACAGGGACCGCATAGAAAACGACGTCTCCAACGTTTCTTCTTTGCCACGGGAACGTGTTTACTGAGACGTTGCCTAGCAACTATAGGGGTAAACATAGACAGACCTACAGAATCTTTTTTGATACACGAACCGTATAGAAAACGACGCCTCCAAAAATTCTTTTATTTTACACGACCGTTGCCTGGCAACAATATGGGGGAACACATACCCATAAACTCTCCTTCGATATGACACGAACCGTATAGAAAACGACGCCTCCAATAATTCTTGGTTGCCGCGACAACATGTTTACCGAGCCATTGCCTAGCAACGATAGAGATAAACACAGGCAGATCCACAGACTCTATTTTGGTACAACACGAACCGTACAGAAAACGACGCCTTCAACAATTCTTCTATTGTTCCGTATGTATTCTTTGACGCAGTAAAATTTTATAGGGTAATTGCCTAGCAACGATAGAGGAAACACAGATAGACCCACAGACTCGCTTTTGATATGACACGGATCGCATAGGAAACCATGCCCTCAAAATTCTTGGTTGTACAGGAATGTGTTTACCGAGCCGTTGCCTAGCAGCGATGGAGAATACGCAGACACGCATAGTGAGGGGAGGGATATATGAAGTACGCCGTTGAGATGCAATCATATGCTATGATATACAGACAAAGTTTCATGAAGATTGGTTCTGTAATTCAAAAGTTGTCGGAAAGGGAGGGGGGTTCACAGGCAAACAGACAGCATAGTGATCGCATAAGCCTCTTTTAGGAAAGCAGGTTATAAATGTCAAGGTAGTCCAGTTTGAAAGAAACGGGCATGAACCACGACATGAGATGGTTCTCATTGTTTACGCAACGACAACTTTTGGAGCGCTTTTGAACGCAGTCTTGTACGATAAACAGCTTATCAGAATCGCACAAGTAAAGAGGCTTACGTTTATGCCTCAAACAGACAAATCAATAATTACACAACCTGTACGGCTTTATATTTCATTGTACATGGAACCCTTAACAAAAACACTTTTAAAACTTTCCTTTTCAAGTATTATTTTGATGATAATTTTATTATTGAATAGAAATAATCCTATTTGAAGAAAACAAGGATTTGAGGTTCTCACAGCAGTGGTTATGAAGAGTTCCATCTTCTAGGATACAGCGCTGTATAGTCCGTTGAAAGTCAACCGACGTTTCGGAGGAACATGTAACCTCCATTTTCAGGGTCGGAGAATAAGCCGAGCAAGAAACCAGTGTGAAAGCAGGTAGCAAGCAAAGCTCTGTTCAGAGTTTCTGGAGGAAGTTACTGCTTCCATCTTTAGGGTCGAAAAATAAGCCGTGCATGCAACCAAAAAGAAGTAAATAGCAAGCTAAGCGCTTTGCATGCTTGGTTTACTATTTTACTCTGAAGATGGAAGTAGTATATTCTTCCGAAACATTGATAAACTTATACCAGATTACAAATCGTTACATCCCAAAAGATTCCGCGTAGTCATCGCTGAGAGAACCTAAAAACCAATATAAATCAGTTCTCCGTTAGGCTGTGTTTCAGACTTCGAGGAATCCCTTTTTTGTGTCTCCCAGATTAAATATCAGAACTCGATTTCTCTTGAACTCTTTGAAGAATTAAGCTAATCCAAATAATATTTAAAGATTCAGTTCGTACCTCACAGGAAACATATTACGTCTCCGCTACAAAGACTAACCTGTTAATGCTCTTTGGAGAAATAATCTGGTTTTATTCTGAGAATCTTAGGAAAAATAGAAATAAAATGTGTGGAAAAAATACAGGGCTTATAAATGTTAAAGCAGGTGACACGTATACTAATCACTGTGCTTTACAGGCTCAAATGAAGTGCCATAGACGCGTTGGCCATCTCTCTCTCTCTCACTCACACGTGAAATACAGGATGTCCGGATGAAAGGCATCCAAAATAAAATAATTATATCTCGGAAAGTATTTATTGGCTACACAGTTATAACGGGAACTATCAAAATCCTTTCTAAGTATATAACTTAGACAATGTTCTTCACATAACCCCACAAGGAAAAATCCACTGGGGTTAAATCTGGCGACCTAAAAGGTCAAGCGATTAGTTGAACTCTGCAGATCCATCTCCCAGCCATCTCTCTGTCCAAGTGATTCCAAACATTTTGGCAGAAATGTGGCGGGGCATACAGCTCCAGCATGTCCCAGTACGAACGTCCGGTCAAAACCTTTTCCCAAAAGAAAAACGGTCCCATCAACTTGTCGTGCATTATGCCTGTCCGCACGTTCACTTTGGGGCTGCCTCTCTTTCCAACTCGGGCACTAGTTGGAGGTGAGTGATCAGCTTCACGCCCCGGCCACTTTACCTCCAGGGAAAGGACCTCCGGTACCAATTGGATAAGAGGCTGGGTGGACCCCAGATCTGGTCTGGACGACGTGGAGGAGAGAAAATTTTTGAACCCACAGGGACTCCGACGCCTCAGTCTTCCAGCCCTTGGCCAGTCGCTATACAGACAGCGCTGAAATCCTGCTAGGCTACGTCTGAAACATTCGAGGGCACATCATGCCTTGACTAAACATTCGTGCGGAAGAAAAGTCGCGTATGTTGAAGTTCTCCAGCATGGAAATCCCAGGAAACATAATTTATAAGTTGAAATGAGTAATATGACTTACGTTTATGAAAACAATAATACACATCTCAATAAATAATGCTGGTGTTTATGACGATGCAACCTCAAAAACATTTTAACATAATATATCAGCTTTCTGTCAGCATCTCTTATGCTCTTCCTTGTGTTAACATCAAATATTGATACAATGTTACCGCGACTAGAATGAAATTATGAAAACCAGGGGTGACCGTAGTTCGATTCCCGGTAGAGATCGGATTGACTTGTATTCTGTACTGTATCCATATCGTCTATGGCACTCAATCCAGCCTCGTATACAAGGGGTAAGGGGTGTCTTTCACAGGGTGCAAGGCACTTAGCCACATCAAGTGAAACCCGTTTCCCTCACTCTGTAATCAAACAAGTGCCGGGCCAGAGATGAAGCCTCAAGCTTAAAGACGGAGAATATGATAATGTGCTGCGTGACCAGGGCTGTGTCACAACTCAAGAGGCAGTGACAGATGAGTATGGAGCAATGGTGGATTGGTGATTAGTAGGGAAAACCCGAAGAAGACTTCAGAGAAACTTGTTCCAGTGCCAATTTTGTCAAACATGAATTCATTTGGGATTGAACCCGGGTCTCAGAGGTGAGAAATCAGTGCCTAAGGACCTGAGCTACGTGACGGCAACTAGGGCTCCCTTGAGAATTCGTGAAGCCATGACTTTGTGCTTAATTAAGCACAGAGAACACTTCAGCCTTATGGGAGTACATTGGAGGGACAGGAGCAATGAAAGCGGATGCAGATTAGGGGGGTATTGGGGGAGGGGAGGATGCAAAAGCGAACATAAAATCTCAATTCAATTAAAGAGAGAGTAAGCTGCAAAGAAGTGAACCAAGGAATGAAGAAGCCTTTTGTATCTTGGCTTTTAATGGAACCTTTAAAAGAGCTTTAATATCCACTCGACGCCGTCAGTCGCTTTCTGCGCATGACCTTCACCCTTTGATGGAGCAGTTGTGTCTACAGCAGACTTCTCTTGGAAGAATACGGTTGGGGGGGTGTAAAGTAACGGAAGAGGGGACTTTCACTGCGCCTTACAAGGGCCTAGAATTGGTCACTATCAGAGCCCATCACTGGGCCCTACCNTACATCATTATTTGGGCTTACCGGAGCCCATCACTGGGCCCTACCTGACACCATCACTTGGCCCTTTCCTACATCACCACTTGGCCCTACCCGACATCATTACTTGGCCTCACCCGAGCCAATCTCTTGGCACTACCCGACGTCATCACTTGGCTCTACCCGATATCATTACTTGGCCTCACCCGAGCCAGTCACTTGGCTCTACCCGACGTCATCACTTGGCTCTACCCGACATCATTACTTGGCCTCACCCGAGCCAATCACTTGGCCCTACCTTACATCATTACTTGGCCTCGCCCGAGCCAATCACTTGGCCCTGCCCGACATCATTAATTGGCCTCACCCGAGTCAATCTCTTGGCACTACCCAACGCCATCACTTGGCTCTACCCGACGTCATCACTTGGCTCTACCCGATATCATTACTTGGCCTCACCCGAGCCAGTCACTTGGCCCTACCCGACGTCATCACTTGGCTCTACCCGATATCATTACTTGGCCTCACCCGAGCCAATCACTTGGCCCTACCCGACGTCATCACTTGGCTCTACCCGATATCATTACTTGGCCTCACCCGAGCCAGTCACTTGGCTCTACCCGACGTCATCACTTGGCTCTACCCGATATCATTACTTGGCCTCACCCGAGCCAGTCACTTGGCTCTACCCGACGTCATCACTTGGCTCTACCCGATATCATTACTTGGCCTCACCCGAGCCAGTCACTTGGCTCTACCCGACGTCATCACTTGGCTCTACCCGATATCATTACTTGGCCTCACCCGAGCCAGTCACTTGGCTCTACCCGACGTCATCACTTGGCTCTACCCGATATCATTACTTGGCCTCACCCGAGCCAGTCACTTGGCCCTACCCGACGTCATCACTTGGCTCTACCCGATATCATTACTTGGCCTCACCCGAGCCAATCACTTGGCCCTGCCCGACATCATTACTTGGCCTCACCCGAGCCAATCACTTGGCCCTACCTTACATCATTACTTGGCCACGCCCGAGCCAATCACTTGGCTCTGCCCGACATCAATACTTGGCCTCACCCGATCCCATCACTCGCCCATGTTCGAGGCCAGCAATTGTTCCAACCCTCACCTTCCTCTGGAGTAAGAGTAAGAAAACCTCGCCCACGCTTGCGCTTTGCTTCTCCCCCGAAATATCGGTTTAATTTCACGTGACTATAAGCTGTCATATATCAGAGATAGAACTTTTAATGTTTATGTTATCTACCCATGAAAAGTGTGCAAGTAGGGAAGAGGAGATGGGGTTCAACTCTCGGCAGGGAGAACAGACAGGCAGTGAGGCCTTCCCTATCTCCTATACAATAATTTCCGGGAGGGATAATTCACCGAGGGTAAAGGCGGTAGGGACGTGAATCTGGTCTCTAATTTTCATTTAGTGCTGAGGTTAATAATGGTAGAACTATATCTCCTCTTCCCAATATGTTTTCATGAGTTGGGATTACTTTACGTTTTATCTCGGCAAAGTGTGAGCAATTGGTAGGAGAAGGGATACTGCGAGTGTACACGTTAGCGGTACAAACCGATATGCGTGTGGAGGTAGGCAGCCGTACGTACACAGCATCTGTACCGGATCGATAACAGAGTGAGAGCTGCTGCCCCAGTTTCCTGCCATCCCGCTCTACATGGCCCCATTAACCCTCTGAAGCGTAAAGTTCATTTTAATAACATTCAATATTTCAGGCCCTGCCTACGAGACTCCAGATTCCCACGGCAGTTATTAAGACGTTACTGTCTCCTGAGATATGACATCGTGTATTCTGGTACACCCTTACCAGCGACGAAGCTGTCAGTAAATACTGAACCACGAATATGGAAGCTACAGGCTGCTACGAAAAGTCTCGAACAATTTATCAGACTACATGTCTTCATATGTCTGATGATGTTAACCTTTGGTCCGTACCTCACACAAAACATCGTCACGTCATTATAGTGACCAACCGGTTAATGCTGTTTACTGTGAGAACCATACGGAACACACAGATACACTGCGTTGGCAGAATATATAGCAATTCAGTCCGTACCTCACAGGAAACACATTACGTCTCCGCTACAGAGCCCAACCGGTTAATGCTGTTTAGGGAAACAGTCGCTGTTTACTGTGAGAACCATACGGAACACACAGATACACTGCGTTGGCAGAATATATAGCAATTCAGTCCGTACCTCACAGGAAACACATTACGTCTCCGCTACAGAGCCCAACCGGTTAATGCTGTTTAGGGAAACAGTCGCTGTTTACTGTGAGAACCATACGGAACATACAGATACACTGCCTGGGCAGAATATATAGCAATGTGTAGCCTGATAGAAATGAGCAAGAAGGAAGAAGGTAGCAAGCAGATATATGCGACATTTATTTTCTTAACAACAATCCATAAGGCGCAGATGCTAGAACAATTTGGATGTCTTTCTTAAAGAAATGCTGTGCGAGATGGCGGATTGGATTCACCCGGCTCTCCAGAGCCAGTGGTGAGCTAAGTTGGACCCCAATGCTGGGCTTGAAGTGATGGGTTCGGATAGGGTCCAACGGTCTGTTGGAGCCCCCTGATGTCTTCGAATAGGGCACAATAATGTCCTCTTTTAGGGCCAAGTGGTGAGCCCGGATAGGGCCCAGTTAGGCCTAGTATTCGAGAACCAGTGCGTGAAGTAAAATTAAGGAGAGAAATTTTTATCACTACCGAGAATCGACCCGAGGTCATCCAGTTCACAGCCAATATTATATACTCACGGGGTTACTCTGACTCAAAAAAAAAGAGAGAGAGAGAGAACTGAAATAAATACAAAGGAGGTTAATGCAGCGGTTACATTCTGGACTTGCATGGGGAGGAAATGGTGTAATTCCATCCGTGATGTTAGCTATTCTCACTGAAGTTTTTCGTCGTCTTCCTCAGTCCCTCCAGACAAATACCGATGCAGTACCTCTATTAGGCCACGCCTGTTTCCTTTTAGATCATTTCCATTTCATCAACTGTCCCACCATTCAAAGCTGTACTCTTCAACCCACAGACATGACAACTCTAAACAGTCATTCATGTATAAAGGATTATTAATACTGTCCAGTGTGATTGATAAATGCTCTGTTTTTTTAATCTTTAATCCTTTACAAGTTTCGGTCGGAGCGACCAACTTCAGAAGGACATTATCAATACATACAGGAACTGCCATTACAATATCATAGATATAAAATATTACCCTGTAACAGTTATTACGATGTGCGTGAATTTGTTAAAAATAAACTCCGTGGCCTGTAGTTAGCAAGCGAACTATACCGACCGAGCCACCGCCGCTTGTCGGTGAAGATAGTGCCAACATTAGCGTATAGAGGGTGTCGCGTGGTCAGCACAACGGATCCCTACTGCCGTTAACCTCGGTTTTCTAAAACGGAGCTGCTATTTCCTTGAAATAGCTCCTCAGTTATTCTCACGAGGCTGAGTGAACCCCGTTCCAGACCCACTGCTCCTCAGAAAATCTGGTAGCGCCGGGAATCGAAACCAGGACCTCTGGATCTGTAGGCAGGAAATCTGACCACTAGACAACAGAGGCGGTAATGAATTTGTAGAAATATTTATAAACTATTATATTTAGTTTATTTACGGACCAGGAAGAACCAAGTAAAAAAACAGTCATTCATGTCCATGTATCCTCAAAACAAATACAGAAATTCAGAAACACGCGGATACCTGACGCTCTTAGTATTTCTATGAAATGTTTCTTTTATTTTCTCCAAAATCGTATCCCAAATTTATCTGCACCTCATTACTAGTGCCAACAGCCATATTGCTCTCAATCAATGGAGAGGGGTTAGGGGGGTTCCAGCGGCAGTGGAGGCTGGGAAATGCTGTCGAGTTCGCCAAGAGAGTGAGAATCGATTGACTATCGATCCTGCAAAACCACTTAAACTAGTCTTCATCACAAAAAGTACAGGCCCTGTTTTTAGTCCTGGCTTCTGGGTTACACGTCAGAAGCAGGGCAAGAAATAAGGGGGGAGGGGGGACACTGGTTCCAGCTGTGTTGTGGAAGGGAAGGGGGTGAAGCAATGTAATTAAGGCCATGTTATAACCTTTTCATACCCTGGAACTCTTATCTCAGTTAATGTACCCCACCAAATTGACTGTGGATATTGCTGAAAATGACCAGGCGTAACAATAGTGCCAATACAAAAGAAAATATTTATGTTTGAATACAGTAATTTTCTTCTCTATTCATTCATTCATTCATTCATTAATGGTTCTACAGCCCAGTGTTGGGCCCTGACTTCTTTTTCAGTTTGGTAATCTTTTTTTACACAGATGGTAGGACTCCTTAGACGGGGGATTAGCCCGTCGCCACGCCGCTACCTACATACAGGACAACACAAGCACAGAATAAATGCACACATAGACATCCATGCCCTGAGTGGGATTCGAACTCACGATCCCATCGTTCGAGTAAAGGCAGTTCATGCCTTAGACCAGGCGGCCACTGTGCTCGACAAGCTATAACTTACGGGATTTCCCAAATACGAGGTGATAATACCTACAAAATTTGAAAACATTTTTAATTTCCCGAACGTTATTAAGCGTGAGCGGAAGTTCCAATGTTTCTGGAAAAGCAAGAGAATACAAGTTTTTGTGGGTTAATGTGCAACTCTCTCAGTAGCTAGACCACTGTTTCTCAAACTGTGATCCGTAGTGAAGAGAATTATCTTCTGGGATATAACGCCGTG
Source organism: Cryptotermes secundus (assembly GCF_002891405.2). Taxonomy (NCBI): domain Eukaryota; kingdom Metazoa; phylum Arthropoda; class Insecta; order Blattodea; family Kalotermitidae; genus Cryptotermes; species Cryptotermes secundus. The sequence goes on from NW_019738356.1 coordinate 212,060, forward strand.
TATTTCGTTGAAAGTCAACCGACGTTTCGGAGGAATATATCCAAAAGGGTGGTAGTCTTCATGATCACCGCTGAGAGAATCCCAATTCCTACATGTGTTCCGTAAAGGTCAAAGGTGAAGCTAGCCCTGTAACAGGCCATGGAGGTCCATAGGATTGTGAGACGTCGAGGCTCCCAAATCTTTTAGACAATCGGCTCACAGTTGGCGGTGATGCTGTCAGCGTTACGAGCCTGCTACTTTTTACCCCCCAGGAAAATTCCTGGTACTCACCTCTGTTAGAGGCTGAGTCGACCCCAGGGCCATACTGCAGCTGGAAGATTCAGATAACTTAAAATTTTAATGACTTTATCGGTAATCGAACTCGCGACCTTCCGGCTTGTAGTATAGTGCCTCAACCAACTAAGCTACCGCGTGCCCCCTACATGTGAGCCCTACTATTTATTATGATCTTTAATAAGTAAAATATGGCCGCGCCATAGCTCAAGCGGTTAGTCGCTGGCTTCCCACCGCGGCGACCCGGGTACTTTCAAGTGGGATTTGTGGCGGGTTTTCTCCGAGTACTTCGGTTTCCCCTGCCAATCTTCATTCCACCAAATTCTCCATCATCTTAATCGCTCAGGGCAAGTAAAATAGGGCAATAAGTGGCCGCCGTGCCGAGTGGACCCAGTTGGACTCCACCCCCACTAAGCGAATTAAAAAATATTAACAAGTAAAATAATTTATATTAAAAATTGTGATCAATTCATTATTTTGACAAATTAAATCGGTAGATGGCGAGATTAATTATAAACTTCCTCCTATTCACAGAAAAGAGCTCACTTGCATGCTTGTAACCGAATTTTCTGGCTGGTTCCATTTAAAAAAAAAGGGGTGGGGACTGCCCGCTTCGGAAGAAATCTCGGAAGAACGCGTGGTCAAACATGAATTTGTAGAGCAGCCCCGTCCTTCCTTCTGAAAAAAAAAAAACTTTCTTCTCCGCTGTATGTACGCATATAATAGAGCAATGAGACGGTTAGCAACTTCGGTTAAATCAACGGAAGTAGTTATCCGGATGATAGACAACGTTAGCTATAATTAATTATAAAACTGTTGCTAATTCCAGTTAACGTAATGGGCTTCCAGACCGTTAATAACTTCATTTAAATTTTAATTAACTGGTTTAATTAATTTTAATTTCCTCACAAACCGGTTTATATTAAACACAGTTTCTTTATTTAAAATTACTCTGACACAAAGATTAATACTTTGTGGGTGTTCATGCCATGTAGTGCGGTTTCGAGGGAACAATTGCTTCCATCTTCATGCTCGAAAAGTAACAACTAAGAAGGAACTAAATTGGAGGCTGGGCAGTGCCAGAGATATTCTTGGGGAAGTCACGAAAAAAAATTCTGCTAGCACTAATAATCGAACCCTGATCGCCTGGTAACTATAATGGCTGAAATATGCAGCTCTACTTGTTTTCTATCTCACGTGACAGTGACGTGTGTTTCATTGCCTTTTCTCTCTTTTTTTTTTCGTGGGGTAGGTAAGGAGTGGACACGCGGCAGCGTAGTTGGTTGAGGCACTACGCTACAAGCCGGGAGGTCACGGGTTCCATTCTCGATATCACTGGATTTTTCAATTAACCTAATCCTTCCAGCCGCACTATGACCCTGGGGTCGATTCATCCTCTAACAGAAATGAGTACCAGGAATCTTCTTTGGGGGTAAAGGGGGGCCGACGCGTAAGGCTGACAACCTTACCGCTATCTGTGAGCGGACTGTCTAGAAAACGTGGGAGTCTCGACGTCTCACAATCCTATGGCCCTCCATGGCCTATTATAGGGATAGTTTTAATATTTTATTTTAGGTAATGACATATTTTTATGTAGAGACTACATGGCGTCTGAAGATATGAAAAGTGGATGATAAGTTTTGTAAAGAATTTGGAAGGAAATGTTCGAAGCACCATCCTAACATTTTCCTGGTGGGACTGAGCAGAATCACGTAGAGCTTCAGTCAGGATAGTTGCTTTTCCGACCGAGATTCGAACTGAACAACCACCGAATATGGGTTTAAGGTGTTACGTCTAATGCAACATATTCGGTTACGTTCTGGTTAAATTCGTATAAAAATGATGGAGAGTTTACACGTGTATGCACTTATCTCGCCTGTCACGGTAGCCGAGCGCTCTAAGACATGAACCTAACTTCACTCGCTAGGAAGCCGGGATCATGGGTTGAATCCCACATAAGGTATGGATGTTTGGTGTATGTGTGTGTTTATTCTATGTTTATGTTGTCCTGTGTTAGGTATAGGCCTCGCGACTAGCTGATCACTCGTCCAAGGGGTCCTACAGTCTGTATAATGATCAAGGAACTGAAAATCGGAGACCTAGGCCAAAGGGAGCCATAGAGACAGTGAAAATAATAAAATTATCTCGAATATAAATCGTTAATTCTATGGTTCTCGAGCCGGTTTATGTATACAGACAAAAGGAGGGAAGAGCACAGATAATTGCATGGGAACTTGGCAGGATATCGAATCCGCCGAAAACAAAATAGACAAAAGGGAACCATATGTCTACTGGCGATGTGTCTATTCGCTTCGGTTCAGAGAGACTTTATAATATGTTTTATATTAACTCTATTTAGTGCACTGCACCGCTTGACATGTTACCAGCAGAATGTATTTATGGATTTTGCTTGTTTCTGTGAATAAATACAGATGGGCTCCTTTCTAGTGGACGTGGAAATTACATTTTTAAACAATTTAGATAAACGTGGGTATTCAAGGGATATGTTGGGATGGTATGGATTGGATTGATCTGACTCAGGATAGGGACCAGTGGAGGGCTCTTGTGAACACAGTAATGAACCTTTGGGGTTCCATAAAATGCTGGGAAATTCTTGAGTAGCTGCAGAATTGGCGGCTCCTCAAGAAGGGCTCAGCTCCATGAGTAAGTAAGTATAATGTTATACAGAGTGTCCTGGAAGTTACCCTTGCGTTTAGCGGCCTCCGTAGTCTAGAGGTAACGTTCCCACCTCATGACTCGTAGTACGCGGGTTCAAATACCCGGCGAAGGTCGTCGAATTTTTAAGGTCGGAAAAATTCAGGGAACAAGTCCTCCGGGAGGGACTTTAAGCCGTGGGTCCCGTGTCGTAGCTTTACGGCACGTAAAAGAACCTCATATCTCCAAAGGAGGCCACTGAGCCAAAATTGCGGACGTTTCCCGCCCAACATCAGTCACTAATACCTCTGGTAGATGGGGGAAGCATTATAAATACCTCTCAGCTAGTAGAGCCGGTCTCGCTGGCTGGGCGGGACTGATGGTAAGCACCAGTACCGGTAGGATATAGAGACTGGTAGAAATCATAAAGGGAAGCACATTGGACCACTATAGGTCTAAGTGCATGGGGAAACCCACCCTCTCCAATAACTAACTAACTACCCTTGTGTTTTACAGCGCTGTATTTTCTTAGTCATTATACATATTAGTGAAAAAATTTACTGAAACGAAATTTGACCCAAAAGCCTTCTGTAAGGGAATTTCCATTTGTTTTCCTTTTATCTAACCGACAGGTTCTAGTCCATGTCTAGAGTTAATTTTTATCAGTAGCTGTGAAGTTATTCTCTGTTTGGCTTCCTCGTCTTACCGGTTTATAGCACGCCGAACTTAACTCCACACGACAAATTCCCGGGCGTCAAATCTGGTGAGTTCAGTGGCTATATTATGGGATCTGACATCCCTATCAATCGTGCATTTGTTCCCCCACTAATTATCTTATACTGACTGTTGATTCTTTCGAAGACATGCCCTATTTTCCATAAAACTGTAATACAATTAAGAATTTTTAATAATAAATATATAATTTCATTACCATGGTCCGTTATTATTGTTATCTGTGAATGTTTCCGTGCACTGTTAATCATCAACGACATCTGTTGGTATAGCTGAAAAATAATGGTTTACACGCCATGTTACATCGACTTCCGTGATTTTACATACAAAATATTCAACTATATATGATGTAATTGAAACGGATGGTTATGCCTGAACTGTGATATAATAGACATATAATAAACCAAGAACCAATTATTTTTTATTAAATTTACTTATAACAAATATATTATTATAATATGCTGCATTGTTTTAATAATATAAATTTTTATAATATCAGTGAATTCATTTATCACAAATTTATTGCGTAATAAACTGGTTATACGAAGGTCTAATATCTAATTATTAACTTTAAAAGTCTTTGTTGTTGTATTAAGGACATCTTAACGTTGCTTTACTATTCAGGATATCATACAGGAAGTTATTAAACTCTGGGACACGGCTGAATCAGAGTAATATGACTATAATGATTGTAAGAGATTTGATGATACAACAGAGCAAGTCGGATTTTCCAGTTATAGACAGACATAACAGCTGATAGACAGGCTATATGCACTTACTTTCAAGCCACTGAAGGTTATATCTCTCCTGATCCTGCACTGTTCAGAATAGAAAATATTTTTATACAGAAAGAAAAATGTATTTTTAGGTATAAATATTTGGTGTGTACTATTTTAATTTCGATATCTTTAATCCGGGGTGAGGTGCACACACACACACACACACACACATATATATATGTCTTGTTGAACCTCCCCCAAAACCAGTGCCCATTTTTAAGGCGACACATAATATTGTAAGCGGTTACCAACGCCACGTATAGAAGTAATTTGAAATACATTTTATTTATATGGCCAATGAGCACACAAAATATTTTGACTGGAAACTGGTTTGAACTAATTTTTCTGAGCCTTCTGATTCACAGAGGGGGGTAAAACAGTAACAAGTTTTCCGAGGACAATTACATTTGTAAACGAAATTTTCCAATTATCGAACAGAACAAATCAGATAAACTGAAAAAAAAAATCGATCCCAAATAGCAATAGGCCTAGCTTAACAGCACAAAAGAAAACCATAACTAGTCCCATTTGACGTGACGTAATTACGTCAACTTGGGGACCAATCAGTAGACTACACTGCCGCTGCATGCACTTCGCTGTGTCGAACTGTTTTCATAAGTGAATACAAAGGCTTTCCGTACCGGTACGTGAGTTCATGTCCCGTCTGATGTAAGACTCTTGCATCCTAATTTCTTTCTTAGATCAATAATTTACGAAAGAATTTACACAGTAAACCTTGCAATAACTTGGCAGACGAGCAATTATATATATATATATATGTCTATATACGAGGAGGATACATTCTTAATATATTATTTGCGAATAAAGTCATAAGGACAGATAAATAAAAATACTACATTTTAAATTTGAAAACAGTGAATATATATATATACCAATTAGGGCTGCGTCATAGCTCAAGCGGTTAGTCGCTGGTTTCCCACCGCGGCGGCCCGGGTTCGATCCCGGGTCTGGTCAAGTGGGATTTGTGGTGAACAAACTGGCGCTGGGGCAGGTTTTCTCCGGGTACTTCGGTTTCCCCTGCCAATTGCTCCACAATCACACTCACCCATCATCTGGGGCTGGTACAATAGGCCAGAAGTGGCCGCAGTACAAGGGACTTAATCCCACCCCAATAGCATTAAAAAAATTATGTACCACTTCTTTTAACATGCAAAACTCTATATTTTGCCCGCAGAGTGTATTTGTATGTTCCGTATACTAAAATTCGAACAGGATACCTACAAGATTCAAGCCCGTAACGACGGCAAACATGAATTCTGTCGGAAAAATTTTTTACACTAAGGAACACGGCGTTTTGTACGAAAAGAACTGTAATTCAAACGACGATAGAAAGAAAGGAACCACAAAGCTCCCACACGGCGAACATGTAGAATGAAAAATTCATTCAGTAAGAGACTAAAGCCAGCAGAAATGGGATCTACAGTTGGAGGGCTCGCAGCTGCTGTTGATAGAGACGGAGAAGTTACTACCAATATATTAGCGGTTGTCATGGAAACGGCAGGAAATGGTTTTTCTATCATCTCGTAAAGCGTGATAGTATTGTAAAATACATTCACAAACTCTCAAGAACAGAATATTATGTCTACTGCCTTAGGCGAAGTTGAAGAACATAAAAAGTTCTATGACTTAGTTTCTTGTCTACTAGACTAATACCTGGAAACTGACAAGAACTTCTTAATATCCTTACTTACTTATCATGGCCGCGCCATAGCTCAAGCGGTTAGTCGCTGGCTTCCCACAGCGGCGGCCCGGGTTCAATCCTGGGTTTGGTCAGGTGGGATTTGTGGTGGACAAAGTGAAGCTGCGGCAGCTTTTCTCCGAGTACTTCGGTTTCCCCTGACAATCTTCATTCCATCAATTGCTCCACAATCACCCTCACCTATCATCTGGGTCTGGTACAATAGGCCAGAAGTGGTCACAGTACAAGGGACTTAGTCCCACCTCACTAGCAATAAAAAAAATACTCCTGGAGCTGAGCCCTTCTTGAGAAGCCGCCCCAATTCTGCAGCTACTCAAGAATTTCCCAGCATTTTATGGAACCCGAAGGTTCATTATCGTGTTCACAAGAGCCCTCCACTGGTTCCTATCCTGAGCCAGATCAATCCAGTCCATACCATCCCATCCTATCTCTCTAAGATCCATCTTAATATTGTCCACACATCTACGCCTTGTTCTTCCCAGTGGTTCTTTTCTTCTGGCTTTCCCACCAATATCCCATATGTATTCCTCTTCTCCCCATTCGTGCTACGTGTCCTGCCCATCTCATCCTCCTTGATTTGATCATTCTGATTATACTTGGAGAAGAGTACAAGTTATGAAGCTCCTCATTATGCAGCTTTCTCCAACTTCCTGTCACTTCATCTCCTTTCGGTCCAAATATTCTCCTCAACACCCTGTACTCCAACACCCTCAGTCTATGTCAAAAATACCACTTATGAGAATAAATTTTTTTCATGTCATAAGGCAATAACTAAGATTATTGACAGTGGATTTCTAATGATTATTCACAATTTTACTTCATAAATACATCTTTGCTTCCTGTACAGTATCTCCGCTTCTGCAATATTTGTTGACAGCAGACAGGGAATGGGCGGTTTCTGAGCTGCGTTCAACCACTGCTTCAAACGAATCTGCTCTAAACTTCTTCAGAAACGTAATTTTCATCCCATTAACAGCGGAAACCGGGGTATGCGGTGAAACTTTCTACATCACACATTTCGAAATGATCTTACCTGGGATCGAAACCAGGGTGCCGTGCCCAGGGTCCACCATTACAAATATCAATAATAGATACCGATTCCCTGGAGCTATATTTCCACTCCCCCATACGTCGTCTTAGCGTGGTAGTTATAAATGAACCTTTGGCGTATGTTGGTCATGCCCCAGAGGGGCGACTCGAGTTCAATTAAAGGTCAGGTTATGTAGGATTTGTGGTGCACAAAGTGGCACCGGGGCAGGTTTCTCATTCCACCGACTGCTCGACTCTCATTAATGTCCTTTTTATCCACCCTACATAATCCTGTTAGTGAGAGCAGCGTAAAATATGAAACTTAATAAAAATGTATAACATATTTACTTAGGCACGCGGTAGCGTAGTTGAGGCACTATGCTACAAGCCGGAAGGTCGCGGGATCGAATCTCGACAAGGTGGATTTTTTCAATTGACCTAATTCTTCTAACCGGAATACGGCCCTGGGGTCGACTCAGCCTCTAACAGAAATGAGTACCAGGAATCTTTCTGGGGGTAAAGGGCAGCCGGTGCGTAAGGCTGACAACATCACCGCCATCTGTTAGCCGATTGTCTAGAAAATGTGGGAACCTCGACGTCTCACAACCCTATGGGCCTCGACGGCCTGTTACAGGGATACTTTTACTTACCAAATTTACTTATGATCCATCCGCAAATATCACAGATAGAAAACAGAGCTGTTTCATCCTAATAAATAATTTTCCTGAGATAAGGGAAATATATGACCGGATGTGGACGTAGGTGCAAATGCTTCAACAAAAGACATTCCACTTCCGGTGCACACAGAGGCAAACATCAAGTTGAATGGAAAGGGGCCTGATACAGGTTTCTAATAAAGTGGTTACGTCACAACTGTCTCTTTCACAAACTCAGCAACATGCTCTCAGGTCTCTCTCTTCCTGTAGGACATGACAGAAAATGGGGCGAGGACCTCCCATTGTAGACATGCAGACATTTGGTAGGATTCCTTCGGCAGAGAGCAGGCCCGTTGCATGCTTCTTCGTACCCAGCATAACACAAAAACAAAAGAGGAAGCTCGGACAGACTTCCGTGACCAGAGAAGGATTCGAACCCAAAAGCCCAGTTTTCGGTAGAAGACATTACGCGTCTAGGCCGCGCAAACAATGGGATCGGTAGTGTTCGATTCCCGATGACGTCATTGGATATTTCAATTGACCTAATTATTCCAGCCGCACTATGTCTCTGAATTCCACTCAGCCTATAACAGAAATGAGCACCAGGAATCTTCATGGGGTAAAGGGCAGCCGGCGAGTAAGGCTGACAACCTCACCCACTATCTGCGAGCGGATTGTCTATAAAATGTGGGAGCCTCGACGTCTCACAACCCGATGGGCCTCCAAGGTCTGTTACAGGGATACCTTTACCTTTTTATATATATAGTTATAATTATGAAAATAATTAATTGTAAAGAGTTTACTGTCTTTTGGGATTTGATGTTGTGTAGTCCAATACTTATGTTTCGGAGGAACAAGACTCCACAGTCTTCAGGAGCTGAAGAGTAAACCGATCAAATAACGAAAAAGAATTGAACAGCAACGAAGATGGAAGCAGTATTTTCCACCGAAAATCAACGAATAAGCCAAAATTCCTCACATTCACCTATGTGAGGACCTCATATCCAACACTGTATTAGATAATTTTCCCTTTGAATTTTCCACTCACTCAAATGTTTACGTGGTGTCCTCGCGAAACGCTCCTAGCTTAACGTGGCAACGTCTGTGAAAACTGCCCTAGACGTTCATAATGGGTCTGTGGTAAGAGATGATTCACCTCTGCTGTCGCCCCGCACGGGAGAGCATGTCGCAGTCAAGTCAGGTGACGGGACGGGCCAGGCAATGGCCCGTACTCCACCAATCCATGGATCGGGGAAGGACTTCCTTGACTGATTGTTCTTTGGTGAGTTGCGCTCTTCTTCCATGGACGACGTATGTGGGTTTTCGGTTTCTCATGTTCTGAGACATTTAGTTTGTTCACTTTGTTACAGATATATGGAGCGTGGCCCCATTCAGATGTGAGTTTGTGGGTGTATTTGTATGCGTTAAGTTCATTTACCGAGTTTGTTACCAAGCCCACCGCATCTCATCAGTTTCCTGTCTGTCTTCCTACGCGAACTTCTCCATACCCACCTACTCAATCACATTTTCTCGTTAACTCCACCTACTTCAGCGGTTCTTAACCGGGGTGTGTGAAGCCGTATAGTGGGGGGAAGGCAAAGTACGTTTCAAACATTACCAAACACAGATTGAAGGGTCCTAAAAATAATTTTGAAAACTTTCTTTTGCAAAACATTTCCTGTGTGTGCGACGAATAGAATATTTTCAGAACGAAAAAGCCTCTATATCTTGTCGTGGATACATTGTATGATAAGGAGGAGTTTAATATGTGCAAGAATGAAGTCGCCATTGACAAGAATGGCAAGTTTCACTCTGAGAACAAAGGTTGCGCGAAGTTTCACTCATAAAGCAAGAAGCACGTGAAGTCTCAGTCTGAAATGAGACGTGCATACAAAATTTTAGTTGAAACCCAGAATGGAAGAGATCATTTAGAAAACCTATAAATAAATATGGAGATAATATTAAAAGAGACCTTAAATAAATAAAATGAGGGACGGTGCCGGATTAGTGTGGCTAAGGGTAAAAACTATTAGTGGGCTTTTATGAACAGTGTACTGATCCTTCGTGTTCCACAGAATTTCTTGATTACCTGAGCGTCGAATATCAGGAAGGACTCGGCTCCATAAAGTTATCTGTTCATGATTTATTTTATGATGATGTCAGTATTCAGAGTAAACAGCGGCGAATGGTAGGGCATTCTGCAGACAATCAATTGCAAGGGATGTGGAAGGAAGCAGTCATGTTCTAATTTGCAGTACTGCTATGGAATTTGGCGGGAAGAACTAAGAGATGCCACGAAAAATTTCGGTTACATAGACAGCGTCCCAGCCGAAATATCAACCGGCTAAAGCTAAAAAAAGGTAAAGTTGTCCCTGTGCTTAACTAATTAAGCACTACGCCATGAAGGCGTATGGGGAAGTGGATGTATACATTCATATTTTCTTGACCTCTGCATTAGTTGGAGTTGAGTGGTCAGCTTCAAGCCCCTGCCGCTTTGCCCCTTGGGAAGGAGATCCCCATACACATTGGATAGGAGGTTGGGTGGACCCCAGAGCCAGTCTGGACGACTTGGAGAAGAGAAAATTTTTACCCCCACCGGGACTCAAACTCTAACCCCGCAGTCGTCCAGCTCGTAGCCAGTCGCTATACCGACTGAGATATCCCGACTTCCTGCGCTTTCAGAATATGTCAGAAGAATTACCGCTCAACTTAACTGTTCTGTTGCTTCATACAGCTACTGCAACTAGTGTTCCTAACAACACACGGACCCCGGCAGAGGAGGGGGCAAACTAAGGATATTCCTACCTCCAACCCTTGATTTAAATTTCAAAATTGAAAAACGAAAGAATTTTACCAAATATTAATAAAAAATTAATGTAATATATACATTCTTCTGTCTTGAATATTTTCGGATATGACTTTTAAAACCGTGGGTCGCAAAACTGCACTTTTCGTGACTGTACAGGAACATTTTATAGCTTACTGTAGGTGTAGGGAGGTTGTAAAGCTATTTAGGTTCCTGCTGTCACAGTACAGCCTGAGAGGGACCTGCAACAGTGTGCAGAACTGCACTTTTCGTAACTGTACAGGTACATTTTATAGCTTGCTGTAGGTGTAGACAGGCTGTAAAGCTGTTTAGGTTCCTGCTGTCACAGTACAGCCTGAGAGGGACCTGCAACAGTGTGCAGAACTGCACTTTTCGTGACTGTACAGGAACATTTTATAGCTTACTGTAGGTGTAGGGAGGCTGTAAAGCTATTTATGTTCCTGCTGTCACCGTACAGACTGATAGGGTCCTGCAACAGTGTGCAGAACGGTATTCTTCGTTGACTGACGAAGATCGACAAGAGTTGAGTAAAATGATACATTGTTTTAGGGAGTAGTGACACAGTTTAAGAACACCTGTCATACGGCCATCAGTAAAATTAATCTTAAGCGAAATTTTGTAAACACATTTTCCCGCACCCACCCCCCAAACGTAGGCAAATCCTACTGGTGCCCATGTAACAGTATTTTTCTTATTGCTAGTGGAGTGGGACTCAGTCCCCTGTACTGCGGCCACTTCTGGCCTATTGTACCAGCCCCAGATGATAGGTGAGGGTGATTGTGGAGCAATTGGTGGAATGAAGATTAGCAGGGGAAACCGAAGTACTCAGAGAAAACCTGCCCCAGCGCCAATTTGTCCACCACAAATCCCACTTAACCAGACCCGGGATCGAACCCTGGCCGCCGCGGTGGGAAGCCAGCGACTAACTGTTTGAGCTATGACGCGGCATACCATGTAACAGTATATATAATTGTGTTTTCTTTTTTTTTTCAGGTGCATTTCTCATCCCATTTACAATAATGCTTGTGATAGCCGGATTGCCACTCATGTTTATGGAATTATCCTTCGGCCAGTATGCGAATCTGGGTCCTGTAGCAATCTACAAGAAATTCTGCCCTTTATTTCAAGGTCTAGGCTATGGCATGGTCATCGTGTCTGCCATTGTGATGCTGTATTACAATTTAATCATTGCGTGGACCCTGTTTTACATGTTCGCGTCCTTCAACAGCGTTCTACCCTGGCAGAAGTGTGAAGAATGGAGCACAGTCCGTAAGTATATCTATGTATGGAGCACAGTCCGTAAGCATATCTATGTATGGAGCACAGTCCGTAAGTATATCTATGTATCTATCCTGCAAGTACGAGTAAAATTGCATTTTTTTTAATTCGCTTAGTGGGGGGTGGAGTCCAACTGCGTCCACTCGTCACGGCGGCCACTGACTGGCCTGTTGTAGCCTGTTCAGGGTGATTATGATGATGGAGAATTTGGTGGAATGAAGATTGGCAGGGGAAACCGAAGTACTCGGAGAAAACTTTGTCCACCACAAATCCCACTTCACCAGACCCCGGGATCGAACACGGGCCGCCGCAGTGGGAAGTCAGCGACTAACCGCTTGAGCTATGGCGCGGCCCAGGTATGAGTATTCATGTACAACGTACACAGTTGTCAGTCACAGTAGCCGCGCGATCTAAGACACGAACTGCCTTCGCCCGCTCGGACGCTGGGATCGTGGGTTAGAATCCCATTTAAGGCATGGATTTTTGGTGTGTGAATGTGTGTATTCTGTGTTTGTGTTGTCCTGTGTTTAGGTAGAGGCCTTACAAACAGCTGATCACTCGTCCAAGGAATCCTACCGTGTGTGAAAAATATTACGGAACTGAATAAGAGGCCTGGGCCCTGAATGGACTGGAAGATCAATTGGGGTGGGAGGGGGACGTACGAAGTTGTGGTTTCCTATGCTGTCTTTATGTACAGACCGCGTTTTTCAGATTTAGCCTATTGGTTGCGCGTGAAAAGTAAGAAAATAAGTAATGGAACAGTGGTTGCAGCTACACTGTGGGAGGGAAAGAGGGTGATTCACTGTAACTAAGGTCCTGTTCTAAGTCATACATATCCAACAAGCCTTATCTCAGTCAGTGGACTCGATGAAGTCTCTTGCGCGTTCTGTTGAGAGCGGCCACGTCTAAATATGCGGACTGTAGCTATAATCTCTTTCGATGTGTGATACAGCTGTTGGGAGAAACATGTAACCCTGTTTGACAGCAAGGTAACGGCGCATGCGCCCTACAATCCTTACTTCAGTGAACTCGATCAAGTCCACTGCGCATTCTGTTGATAGCGGTCAGGTCTAAATAGACGGACTGTAGCTATAATCTCTTTCGATGTGTGATACAGCTGTTGACCGAGAAACATGTATCCCTGTTTGAGAGCAAGGTAACGGCGCATGCGCCCTACTTCAGTGAACTTGATCAAGTCCACTGCGCATTCTGTTGTGAGCGACCAGGTCTAAATAGAAGGACTGTATACTTGTCAGCGTTTAGAGATGGTGATCAACGACATTGACCAGATCAAGGAGGATGAAATAGATGTAAATACGTCCGTCGATAAAAGTATGAACTTACTGTGGTCAACTATGGCCGTGCCATAGCTCAGGCGGTTAGTCGCCGGCTTCCCACAGCGGAGGCCCGGGTTCGAGCCCAGATCAGGACATGTGAGATTTGTGGTGGACAAAATAGGGCTGGGGCAGGTTCTCTACGAGTATTTCGGTTTCCCTTGCCAGTTTTCATTCCACCGACTGCTCCACAGTCACTATCATCTGTCATTTGGGGCTGGACGCAAGTGTCACCCACCGCAAAGAAACTAAAAAAAAAAACTCCGTGGTTTTAGTCCGCAAGAGAACTGTACCGAACGAGCGACCGCCGATTTTCGGAGAAGTTAGTGCCAACTTTAGCGGCTAGAGGGTTTCGCGTGGTCAGCGCAACGAATCCCCACGACCGTTAATTTCGGTTTTCTAGACCAGAGCCGCTATTTCATTTAAACAGCTCCTCAGTTATCCTCACGAGGCTGAGTGGACCCCGTTCCAGACCCATTACTTCTCAGAAAATCTTGTAGCGCCGGGAATCGAACCCGGAACCTCTGGATGTGTAGCCAAGAACCCTGACCACTAGACCACAGAGGCAAATGAAGATAGTTTGCACATGCAGCACGCACAAATAAGAAAGAAAATGTACAGAGATTTTTGGTAGAAAAATATGAAGGAAAATTTTACTTGGAAGATCGAGGAGTATAAAATGAACTTTAAATTAATAGGAAGGGAGAGTGTGGACTGGATTAATCTGGCTGAGGATTTTGACCAGTGATGGGCTCTTACTTACTTACTTACCATGGAGGTGAGCCATTCTTGAGTGGCAGCCAATTCTGCAGCTACTCAAGAATTTCCCAGCATTTTATGGTACCCGTAGGTTCATTACCATGTTCACAAGAGCCCTCCACTGGTCCTTATCCTGAGCCAGATCGATCCAATCCATACCATCCCATCCTATCTCTCTAAGATCCATTTTAATATTGTCCACCCACCTACGCCTTGGTCTTCCCAGTGATGGTCTCTTACGAAACTTTATTTTCTCTACAACGCCGGAAATCAGCAGAGTCGCTGGGAAACTGTTAGCGTCTCTGAAGACTGCAAGATAATGTTTGTTCCACGCTGAAACTAAGAGTTAACATTGGGACTGACAAATCGATGGCTGCTGTGAAGCTCATTTCGTGAACCATGGTTCATGGCAGTCTGTTTGATAGTGGTCGTGTCTGGGGAACAGTGACGTGGCGTGACGTTCTCCTCACAGCGTCACCGGATTGGTGGATGCGACTGGTCCAGCGTCATGAATGGCTGGAAGGAGATCAATACAACATAAAGACAGTTTCCGGAGCCCGTGGATGTTTTGGTGACTGGAAGAATAAATTGGATAAAATTGAAAAGTAGGTTTTCTGTGGTACACGCGCAGATAATGCCCAAACCTAGGGCTGACACCGTGACCTTTCAGCATATCAAGGATAATAGGTATGGAGTTGGTAAGAAAAAAAAAAAGAAATTTCATAGAGAGGGAACCGTTTTGATAAGCTAATATTTGCTCAGCTACCGAAGAAACTCGTAGTATTTTATGGTAAGTTCATTACCATCTCACATTAGTGGTCTAAATCCTGAGCCAGATTAATCCAGTCTAAAATTGTCATCTTATTTCCTTTAATACCCACTTCAATATTATTCTCCTATAAGGATCTCGGTCTTCATAAGTGATCTAACTCCTTCACGTTTTTCTACCACACGTTTTATACACTTCTCTCTTATGCGTGCTACTTATCATTCCTATCAAATCTTATTTGATTTGATTGTTCTAATATTTGGTGCAGACAATGAATTATGAAGGTAATGTATATGCAATGTTACACATTTTTCTGTTATTCCATCTCTCTTAGATCTATATATTCCCCTCAGCACCCTCCACCCAAACGCCCTCAGTCTGTTCTTCCTTGATGTGAGATTGCAAGCTTCACGCGAATACT
The DNA here is from genome assembly GCF_002891405.2 of Cryptotermes secundus. Classification (NCBI taxonomy): domain Eukaryota; kingdom Metazoa; phylum Arthropoda; class Insecta; order Blattodea; family Kalotermitidae; genus Cryptotermes; species Cryptotermes secundus. The sequence continues at coordinate 227,292 of NW_019738356.1, forward strand.
GAACACGAAGAAAAATTATACAGGGTGATTCTGAATTGTTGTCGGGGTTGCCGTGGCCTATAAAGGGAAACTCCGACAATAATTTAGCATCACTGTGTACTTCTGTGTATTTCAAGAGTTTTATTTCCATAGAGAAGATAGGAGAAAACAAGGTTCTGCCCTGAACGGCCACAGCCATTTCAAGAGTCTAGTGCGGTGTCAGCTCATTCATGACTGTTATCTTGGTTTCCGAAATATTTGCAAGGATCTATCACTCACCCTTTTGCTACATAATAAAAGTTAAATCTTTCCTTGTACTTAATTAGTTAAGCACTATGCTATGAAATCTTATCGAGGAGTGGAGGTATAGCTCCACCAATCTTGATCTCAGCACTAGTTCAAAATGAGTGGTCAGCTTCACACGACGAGCACGGGCAGCCTAGCGCGTACCTGTCACTATACCGACTGAGCTATCCAGACTCCTTGTGCTATATAATAGAGATAGTAATTCTGAAGAGTTTTATCTTCTGTAATACAGTCCGCTGAAAGTCAAGCATCATGTTCCTCCGAAACGTCTGTCGACTCATAATGTACTACATGACGTTATGTCTCAGACGACAAAACTCTTCGTAATCACGGCACTGAGAATCTCAAATCATACAGTAATAATTTTATTACAATAATGTGAGAGCCAAGTTTCATACTCATACAAAACAAGAGGTGAAATCAGGCTGATTCTTCGGGATCCATAACATACTCACAATTTCTTGAAGATCTGCGTGAATTTTCACCTTTAAGAGTCTGCTAATGCAGTTAGCTGTAACCGAGGTTATGTACGCACTAAACCGACGCTACGACTCGCGAATTGCTGGCAGAAAGAAACAGACGTTCATGTTTGTCGCGAATATTAGAGAGAGGCAATTATTTTGTTTTCGTGTTTTTGACGTTTTACAGGAGGAAGCATCTTATTCTGTTTTACTTATTAAGGTAACAAATATTTTAACATCTTATGTTGATCTTTCCGTATTTTCCTCGATCGTTCCAATTCTCTTCTTCCATGGGGGTTTGTATTTTGTTGCCAGTTTCGTCGTAACTCTATTGTCCTCCATACTGACTACGTGTGTGTCTATTTTCTCTCTCTCGTTTTCCGCCATTTTATTTACATTATTAAAATACTTGTTCGGTTCTAACACCATTTCATTTTATTTTAATGCATTCACTGCTGTCTGGCGTGCAACTAACACTAAAAGTTTCAAAACTAAAGATCTTTAATTTTTATACACTCTCAAGGACCGTCTCTGTGGTCTAGTGGTCAGAGTTCCTCGCTACAGATTCAGAGGTCCGGGTTCGATTCCAGGCGCTACAAGATTTTCTGAGAAGTAGTGGGTCTGAAACGACGCCGGCGCCAGTAACAATGTAGATATATCTTCTAGAATAAGAGCTACATAATAGTAAGATTTATATTTGTGTTGTAACAACTGTTGTTTATATCAGCAATGTTTGAGAAAACTGATGCAATTCAATTGCCATGTAAATAAAAAATTATACGTCACAGATGCCTACCAGAATTAATTTCACCCAACAACTTTCAGCTTAGGCCTCCTGTTCTAAGTTTAATCGAAATCCTTTCAATAATTTCGGAGGCAGAAATTACGGACTTGACTGCTATGTAGACCTCTCCTTTACGCGTTTATAGTACGCACGTACGAATATTTCACGTTCCATTTTCCTTTTTAAACTGCCTGGTAAGGCGGGTGAGACCTGTTATTGTATACAATTAGGTCATTAGGTCAGCTTTCGTGACCTGTAACTGAAATCCTATAGTGAAATGAGGTTGTCCCTCGCTGATGTACTGCTACTGTGGGTCCCTTGTTGTATAAACTGTCAAGATAAATGCATCGGTCTGTTCCGATGTAAAAGTTGGAGAACAGCTGAAGGATTAGCCTATCAGATATACTGTAATACCTGAGACTAACACTAGGATCTTATGGGCTGTGACACCGTGTAATTTTGTGGGCGGACAACCTGACATTTCGGAGGAATACGCTACCTCCGTCTTCAGGTTTAAAGTTGAGGCTAATATATTCTTATGAATTGTATAAATTAGCCCTCACATTTACACGGTGCCACAACTGCCAGTGAATACCTCAAAATTTATATTGTCATGTATTTTGGGTCTATGACTATAGACGGGGTATGGATTGGCGAATGGATTTACTGACCACTTGCATATACAGTTCGGAACTACAAGTAATTGTAACATTATTGCTGATTTCCACACTACAAATCACTTTACTCTTAGTCTTCTTTGTCTGCTTTCACCAGTCGTTGCTTGGTAACAGCTCTCAACAATGGCTATTCCATTGAAATGTTTTCATTAACCGTTTCCTGGTAACGAATCTTAACAGTTGAGATTCTTCAGCTTCCGTGGTCACGCCGTTGCCCGCTGGTTAACGTTCCACATCTGAACTCATAGCGCCATCTTCTGAGGCTCCCTTACAGAGCCTAACTCTCGACTAACTGCTCACTTCGAACTCCGGAACTCGACTGACAATTCAGTTCTAAGTCAAAGTCAAAGTCACATTGCGACTGACGATCAGTCAGTCAGAAAGTCTTGGTGTTCAGCCCCATTTGGGGCTCATGACTAGATATCCATTACTTTTTGACGGTGACGGTCTTTTTTTGTGGGGCGCCCTCTCTAACGAGAGGACGGATCTGTCTTTGTACATGCTGCTGGTCCTTGTCAGCGCAGTCTCTCTCGGGTCCGAGTCCCTTGGGACTCGCGACCATATTTTACTGTCTCAGATTTGAGACTTCCCTTTTCATTGCCTTCTACGACTCGCAGGGTCACGGTCGAGGTATTCGACCCCGCCTCTCACAGGTATAAGGGACCCACTGCCGATTCAAGGTCAAAGTCACATTGCGACTGATGGTCAGTGAGTCAGTAAGTCTTGGTGTCGAGCCCCATCTGGGGCTCATTACCAGATATTTATTACTGCTTGACAGTTACGGTCTTGTTTTGGGGGCGCCCTCTCTGACGAGAGGACGGGCCTGTCTTTTATATATGCTGCTGGTCCTTGCCAGCGCAGTCTTCCTCGGGTCTGAGACCCTTGGGTCTCTCGACCATATTTTACTGTCTCAGATTTCAGACTTCCCTTTTCGTCGCCTCCTACGACTCGCAGGGTCACGGTGGAGGTATTCGACCCCGCCTCCACACGGGTATAAGGGACCAACTGCAGATTCTCCACTAACGTAATAGAAAACAATTTTTACAACAATACTGATGTTGTTGTAGGCGTGTATAGCGATCCGTTGTTTAGAAACGGTTTGTACAACCCCGTTTTTCTGTTGTTGCGTGCGTTACCTAGTAACGACCGCTGTTTACAAAGTCAACGCATAGTAACCAAGATAGTCGCTACAATATTGACACTGGAAAATTTCACTAAAATCTGTGGGGGTATTCGAATTTTGCTGCAAAAATCGGACAACAAAAACAAATACTTTACACGTAAATATATTCGTTTCTTCTCACAGAACAAATTTCTAAATATTTATCGGAGTAAAAATGTTTCGAACAAACGTCGTAAAGAAAGTGGAACATATTTGATACCGAATGCACGTTTTCGGCACGTCTGAAGACTTCCGAAATAATTAAACAAAAAGATTTGCATCCAATCCTTTCGTAATTAAGGAACCACTGCACTGACTTCGGTCACATTCTGTACTGAAGATCCTTGCTCGTACACTCTTATACGACACTTACAAGACAGGATATTGTCACGTGTTGGGTATATGTCACGCGACAAGTAACTTCACGCCGTATTTGATATAGCGAATTTATTGAACACTCGCTTACAATCACACATTTTACAATCTGACAATTACTGCCATCGACAGTATGACAAATACTAGACTGCAATTAACTGGTTACTCTTTCTCTAGTAACCGGCTCAATACTCAGTACTCAGTACTAATCACACACTACTCTGAATCCAAGTCCAAGTCCAAGTCACAGGGCGACTGACAGTCCGTCAGTCTCCGATATTCTTGTGCCATAACACCAAAACACTCAGACAATAATAGACGCCATTCAGAAAGAGACTGCCATAGATCAACAACAACACAGCTGTGAAATGCTGATATGCCAACGTCTTCAAACCATGCTGAGGTTTCTGTCCACTGCTGCCACAGCAAACACACGGTGGTGAGTTCGCGAACTTTATTGGCAGACCTCGTATAATGTGAGATATTGATATCGTCGTTAAATAAACAACAGAAAGATATCAGAGAGAATAGACCATAATTATTGCGTAATGCATAATATTCCAAACTTGTTTAGAAGTAGGACAGACCAGTAAAATTTTCGGTTCCGGAGTTACGTCGATGTGTTGTTGTTACGTATTTATCGCAACACGTCCTTGTGTGAACTTCACAATTTAATCTAAGATAATGCTCCCAGTGCCATGGCCTATTTTGTTAGAACGTCATTATAATGTTGCCAAGCCACAAATAATAATAAAAAAAACGTTAACTTATTTTCCTGTAAATTTCAGTATTCTTTTTTTCTTTTCTTTCTCAACTTTTACGCGTTCACTCCAATTATTGTCTTTTAATCTTGCCTTCGTTTTGAGTGCTCTGGCGTATGATTTCCATTGTGTTCTCTGCAAAAAGCTTTTTGTGTTGTCTTTCTTTGCTGTCATGCCTCATTTCATTTCAATCATTCTGCTTCTGTCTGTTCAGACACCGTCCGCGCTTTGTATGCCTGATTCATTTGCTTTCCTTCGTTTCATATAAACACCGTACATTCACCTTCCTGTGTCTGAGGAGGTTATTTTCTCGCATGTGACACAGCGTAGTCTGGTAGAAGTTCGTGGACGTTTCGGAGGAAATTATTACTTACATCTTTAACATGCAGGTAACCAGCCACAGGCTGCAAAAACAGCGAGCAAAGAAACTTACTTTAACTTGAAAGTACAGGTTGTACTTTCCTCCGAAACGTTGGTAAATTTCTACCGGACTGTACGACGTCAGTTTCCAATACAGAATAATCTTCAGCGTACACTTAACTACTCGGTACAAGGGGGATGACACATGGTAGCGTAGTTGGTTGAGGCACTATGCTACAAGACGGAAGGTCGCAGGTTCGAGTCCCTATGAGGTGGATTTTTTTAATTTACATAATCCTTCCAGTTTCACTATGGTCCTGGGGTCGAATCAGCCTCTAACAGAAATGAATAGCAGGAATCTTCATGGGGGG
>NW_019738356.1:232760-327827 GCF_002891405.2 Cryptotermes secundus
CCGGCAATGTATAAGAATAATATATAAGAATTCAGTTCGTACCTCACAGGAAACATTCGAACCCACGATCCCGGTTTCCGAGCGAGCGAAGACAGTGCATGCCTTAGACCGCTCGGCTACCGTGACCGGCACAATTTCAGTTAGTGCATTGAATAAAAGATTTTCAGTTAAAGACTTAGAAATAATATAAGGAACTGTAAACACAAATGGGCTATGAAGAGTAATGAATTCTGGGATGCGACGCCGTCTTGTTCCATAGAAATTCAATGACATTTCTAAGCAACGTGTACTACTTCCATCTTCAGAGTCAAGTCTAATAAATGCACCATTTTCAGACTGTTATTCGTACGAAGAAGCTGATGAGTGTGCGGCCAAGAACGGGACGTACTACCGCCGACAGTGTTACCAGGCAACAGAGGCTGCCCTGAAGAACATCACACAGCAAGCAGACCAGGAAATGAGGAGACCTCCAGCCGAGGAATACTTCTCGTGAGTACGCCACACTTGCAAAGCACGAACCCACAGCTGCCACTGTTGAAATTAGTTAGAACTTACTCATTTCTCAATTCATAAATCATCAAATGAACTGAAAATGGAATAAATTTGATCAATCAATCAGTCAATTGAAAAATGAATAATTTTAAGCAAGTTTTTAAAATGATTCCGGTCTAGAAAACCGAAATTAACGGCCGTGGGGATTCGTTGCGCTGACCACGTCACACCATGTATCTGCTAAAGTTGGCACTTACTTCGCCGACAAGCGGCGGTCGCTCGGTCGGTATAGTTCGCTTGCGGACTACAGGCCACGGAGTTTGTTTTTGTTTGTTCTTTTAACGATTAACTAGTAAAATGAACGCAGTGCAACAATTGCGTAAAAATATCTACCTAATGATGACCTTATAAAGTCGAAACATGTACCAGAAGCAACATTTATAAGTGGCAACATAGCACACTATCTGTCTACGAGCACGACAAGAATTTTCGCCTTCGAGACTGACCCTTCAAATTTTAAATTTTCTGTTATTTCGTTAAGGCCTGTAATTCCTGCGGGTTAAGAGTAGGGCGTTCCATTCAAACCTCCCACCTATTATCAGATCTTAGAATAGAAAGTATGAATGGTAGGAAAATGGAGCTACAGGAAATACAAGAACCTCTAAAAAATGGTATTTGAAACGCTAATAAACCTCTACATGTGCACCATTGGTAGCACAAACAATATCCAATCTTTATTCAATTTCCTGCCACGTTCTTTCCAACATGTCCATTGGTACAGTAGCAATCGTTTCACGGATGTGGGCTCGTAAATCTGGGAGGCACGAACACACGGACCTTCACGTAACCCCAGAGGAAGAACTCGAGTGGAGAGAAGTCCGGTGAAAGTGGTGGCCACCGTTTGATCCGCCACGTCCAATGCAGAGATCTTGGAAGGTGGCATTGAGGGACCTCCGAACATCCAGACCCCAATGTGGGGGGGGGGCTCCATCTTGTTGGAAGATTATGTTAGGCTGCAGATCGGCTACCTGGGGATGCAGGAACTGTTCTAACATGTCAAGGTATACGCGGTCAGATACTGTAGCTTCACCGAAAAACAAAACGGAAATAAAATTATAATCCACAACTTATCACAATTTGTTCGCAATGATTAATTAAAATGTTGGAGGTTTGAACGGAACACACTGTATTATTTATAATTTTACAATACTTTTCTAATGAAATCACATGAGTACACTCTAAATGTGGATGTGAAAAATACTTGGGCATCATTCCCCTTTATCCCACAGGAGAAGGGTCCTGGGTCTGTCAGCTGGGATTGAAGAGACGGGAGAAATCCGACTGTCCATGGCGCTGTGTCTTCTGTTAGCGTGGATAATTGTGTTTCTGTGCCTCTCTAAGGGGGTACAATCATCGGGAAAGGTAAGTGTAGTAATTTGAGGTTCTTGCGAGGTTATTATCAATATTGCGATTCTCTGAACCTCACCGCCATCTATGAGCAGAGTGACTAGAAAATGTAGGAGCCTAGACGTCTCACAACCCTATGGGCCTCCGCGCATTATTACACTGATGTGACATCACGTGATTTGGAAGACACTAACGTTTCAAAAAGCCTAATTCCGCCCTTTTCGAAGTAAAAGAGTGAGCTGCGAAGGGGGTAATGGTTGTAGACGAGGGAGAGTTCTAACCTGGTCTATGATGAGTTTTGTATATTTCGATCTTTATGTTTCTAGATCGTAGACAGGAAACCAGAAGATTCTTAACTTAATAGCAGTAAGCATTCGCCAGAATTTAATCTGATCTTTAATTTCTTAACCAATTTAATTTAGATAGTTCGTTGAGGCACTATGCTACAAGCCGGAAGGTCGAGGGTTCAAGTCCCGATAAGGTAATTGGATTCTTTTTTCAGTTGACCTAATCCTTCCAGCCGCACTATGGTCCTGAGGTCTACTCAGCCTCTAACAGAAATGAGTACCAGGAATTAATTAAATAATTTTCCTGGGGAGTAAAGCGCGGCTGGCGCGTAAGGCTGACAACCTTACCGCCATCTTTGAGCCGATTGTCTAGATAATGTGGGACCCTCAACGTCTCACAACCCTATGGGCCTTCACGGCCTGTTACAGGGATAGCTTTTCTTTTTTACTTAGTGCCATTATGGAATATCTTTTAACTTTCCCACATTTTTAAAAGATCTGTTAATTATCGTTGTGTTATGATTTTGTTCTGAATTCTAGCGACAAGATCTTCACATATATTTAGCTTTGTGTTTACTTCTAGACAAAAACACAAAAGATACTAGGCATATGTTCGCATAGTTCAAAATCATTCTTGCGTTTCATTCAGAACTAAGTAAGCTTCGTGTAAAACACGTGTTTCAGGTTGTGTACTTCACAGCTCTGTTTCCTTATGTTGTTTTGGTGATACTGTTCGTGCGGGGCGTGAGTCTTCCAGGGGCATCCACAGGCATCCTCTTCTACCTCACTCCAGACTGGCAACGGCTTGCCAACGCCCAGGTATCGTGTTACCATGGTAACAGGCGAGGATTATAAATGTTATGCAAAAGTGGTGGAAATATATCTCTCAATTGTATAATAGTGGACATACATTATCTTCATGAAGTTTAAATGCAACATCCAGAGTTTCCTTCTTTGTAACATTATTCTGAATCTCGTAAACGGATAATTTTGAAATGATTTGAGAGTACCAAGTCGGTAAGCATGAAGATCACGGTCTTGAAGGTTGTGACACTTTAAGAACAAGACTGCAGTTTCCTGCAAACCATTGCTACCAATCTGGGGATCACATTCCAGAAAGCTGCAATTTTCAAATATTTTAGATGATTCTACAGAAAATATATATTACAGTTAGAATATTGTATGCATACTACCATGGCTGTCTTCTGTCCCTTTACCCCTTACTGATGGACAATATTCACTATGCAAAAATATTTCATTTCCCATATACAATTGCATGTGGAGAAACATTCAATTATCTATAATCTGTTATATATAATCAATAACAGATTTCCTGAAAATGGAGGCAGGATGTTCCTCCGAAACGTTTGTAACCATCTACCTGACTTATAACCCAGAAGATCACAATATAAATCTTTTAACCTGTTACAGGAGAGGATATTTAATTTCACTACCTTTTATTATGTTAGAGATGGAAAGTTTTATTAAGAACATGTTTCAGCATGGTAACATGAAGTTGTGGAAAGAGCTTATTGTCTGCTTATGGTAACATATATATATTGAGTATTTGATATGACACGGACTGCACAGAAAATGCCGTGTCCAACATTTTTTCTATTGTTGCGCCTGTATTTATTGCAACTGGAATGTATCTACCATGCTGTTGCTTAGCAACATTAAGGGGACACACAGATGATATCATAAGCCTCCATTTATTTTATCAAGAAAATTGGTTAAATAGGTAAGATTATTCCTGTGATTAACCAAGCACCACGCCATGAAGACATATGGAGGAATGAAGGTAGAGCTTCATTCATCCTCAACCTGAGCACACCCCAGCTACATTACTGACAGGGAAAGAGCCCCCTGCATATATTGGATAGGTGGCTGGGTAGGCCCCGAAGTGGGTCTAGCCTCTGGAAAGAAGAGAAGGCTCTCTTGCCTATGCTGGGAGTCAAATCCTGACTCCTCGTTGTGTCCAGCTTATAGCACATTGAAGTTTCCCAGCTCAAAAGAGCATAAAAATGTGAGATTTTGATTTCTCATGGCAGTGACTGGAATGTGATCCCATGAAACCTGTAGATTGTTATAAACGTTTTAGAGGACCCCACTGCCCTGACAATGGAAGCAGTAAGCTCCTCGAAAATGCTGGTAATAGTCTACTAGACTAGGCAGCACGACATCCCAGAAGACAGTTATTATCAGGACATAAATTACCATGGTCTAGTGCTCATTCATCTTAAGACTTGGGATATTTCAGCTTTCAGCCTGAACTGTACAAAGTGAGGTAATCAGTCTCAGAAGGAACAGAGTTTCATTAAGACTGTTATCACATTTATAATTTCAGGTATGGGGAGATGCAGCTGTTCAGATCTTCTTTGCTCTAAGCCCAGCTTGGGGAGGGCTAATTACTTTGGCTTCCTATAATAAGTTCACAAACAACTGTTACCAGTAAGTACCACAGTAAGCATAAATGATTTGCCCCAAAACTCTATCTGTTGCCATTAATAGTGCTTGCTATAACTAGATATGATTTTCTTCACAAATGGAACCATTTCAACCAAACCAAAAGAAGGCAAATTCAGAAGTTCTAATTATCCAAACATATTCTTTGTGTATGAGATTTGAGGTTCTATGATAGTATCAAGATTAGGTGTTCTGTAATGTGATGCCTGAAGATGCAGGCAGCAGGCTCCTCTGAAACATTGGTATCCACTTACCTAACTACATGGTATCACTTCCCCAAAGCTGTAATCTTGACAGCCTATCTGTTTCTTACATATTTATTATTAACTTAATGATGCTCATAAGATTACATAGTTTTAACATTGTACATAGATTAAAGAACAATTAAATAGAAAGGATGTGGCAGGAAATGGTCATGGCCTACTCTGAAGTATTATCCCAGCATCTGCCTAGAGAAACAAAGGGAAATGATGAAAGTTCTTAATGATAATAGCCGGTATCTAAACTGAGATTTGAAATTGGGACCTTATGAATACAGATCTAGAATGATAACTGCTGGACTATGTTGTTTGCTACATCCTTTATGCTGCTGAGAAAATGCTTATTTAACAACTTCTACACTCCATCATACAGCTGTTGTCTTCTTTTGGTATATTACTCATACAAAATCATACTTTAAATTTGCCAAATCTGTGTATTTGCTAATTACTGTCTTCTGTGAAGGAGCCTGGCCGTTAAATGCCAATGTTTTAGAAGAATCTGCCATCACCAGCTTCTGCCCTCAACAACAGATTTATCTAAAACATTGGTACCCATTTACCAAACTATACTGTGTCACATCCCAGAAGCCAGTAATCTTCATACACCACAAATTCCTAGTGTAAGTGACTTATAACAGATATGACAGTGTGTTAACATCAGACAGTGATGTAGACCTTTACACTGTTATCAGAAACTTATTAAATCCTACTTTCGACATACAATTGAAACCAAAATAGCACATCCCAGAGATCGCATTGACAATATAGGCCTTCTTTTTGTAAGGTTGCCTGTTCAAGGTATGACACCCTCAGAGACATTTCAGATTGTTAATAATGAATTATTATGCTTGTTCTTCTTCCCTCAACAGAGATTCCCTGATTGTTGCGATATCCAACATTTTGACCTCATTCTTTGCCGGACTTGTGATTTTCTCTGTGATTGGTTTCCTGGCCCATGAGCTACAAGTGGAAGTGAAGAAAGTGGTGGATCAAGGGGCAGGTCTTGCTTTTATTGTATACCCAGAAGTGGTAACTCGATTACCGATCTCACCACTGTGGTCACTTCTCTTCTTTGTGATGCTACTCACTCTTGGGCTTGACTCCCAGTTTGCTCTCATGGAAACTGTGACCACTGCTATACTGGACCGGTTCCCTAGTCTCCGGGACTACAAGATATGGGTTGTCCTCATTGTAGCCATGTTTGGCTACTTTGGAGGACTTATCTTCACCACAAATGTAAGTAATGTGAACGTTCTTCTATATTCTGTATTGAATTAAGAGGGTTGAATTCCAGTTTCCCCAAGTGATCAGACCACTATTGCACCCATTGTGTGCCACTGATGTCATTAGGGCCCTTCAAATAGCCTTCATTGCTAGAGTTAAAACCTTTTTCACTGTGAACCTCCTGATATCTATCAGCCTTAATCTGATTTAACTTTCTTACTATGCGTTTAGTGAAGTGCTGGGTTATTCATACTGGCTCTCAGAATAAAGATGTAAGTGGACACAGTCCCTTACTCTTGTCACTCTGTGGGCATACAGTAAGTAGTACCTTTTTTTATTGCTAGTGGGGTGGGACTAAGTCCCTTGTACTGCGGCCACTTCTGGCCTATTGTACCAACCCCAGATGATATGTGAGGGTGATTGTGGAGCAATTGGTGGAATGAAGATTGGCAAGGGAAACCGAAGTACTCGGAGAGAACCTGCCCCAGTGCCACTTTGTCCACCACAAATCCCACTTGACCAGACCCCGGGATCGAACCTGGGCCGCCACAGTGGAAACTCTAAGTAGTATACTTTCCCCACTTTACCTCCCACAGATAGCATCCACTGCTTAGTTCATCCAAGCACAGCATCAGATAAAAATATACAATTGCAATAATCTATCATTCTAACGTAATATTTATATACAGATGGCTGGAATGCCAAGGGGGCCTTTTCTTCAGAAGTAAATCTGTTGTTTCATGGAAACTACAATTATTTTCATGCTGTGGAAGGGATATGTTCTTGAAAATTTGTATTCCTTCAGAAATCTGTATGTGGCTTCTTCAAATGAAACACACTTGTGGATTCTTCTAGAAGAAGAGGTAGAGGCTGCAAAAGTAGCCTCCATATGAGTTACAACAGGCATCCCGCTGACAGATTCACTTTCCTTTATTAACTATAATCTCAATTTATAATTGAGATACACTTTCACTTACAAAGGGACTTAAGCCTCTGAAGATTGCCCTATACAGCTGAATGAAGTATAATGGCTGAAATAGCTCACATAAAAGTTGTCTGAATTTCTTAATAAATGTTAATTTCTTAAAATATAAAAAGAATACTGTAACGTGTTTCGTTACTGAAGACGCCGTTCAGATTGTTAATTGGTTTATTTAACAACCTACAAGTATCGGCTACAATTAATTATAACAATGTTTCGGGTTTCCACACTTTACAAACCCTACACCCAAATCTCTTCACACTATCACGATTCACTCCTTACAACTAAACTCGGTGACTACCGCAATTTAATTCAACTCGTAGGCTGCTGCCTTGAGAACTGTCTTCGGCGGTTGATAAACTTTAATATTAGATTAATATCAATTAATATTAGAATGTATCTTAGAGAGATAGGATGGGATAGTATGGATTGGATAGATCTGGCTCAGGATAGGGACTAGTGGAGGGCTCTTGTGAACACGGTAATGAACCTTCGGGTTCCATAAAATGCTGAGAAATTCTTGAGTAGCTGCAAAATTGGCGGCTCCTCCAGAAGGATTCAGCTCCATGAGTAAGTAAGTATTTGTATTGCAAAATAAAGTTCTTTTTGCATCAAACATTGATTCTCATACTACAGACACTATACAAAGACAAGATTTGTATCTACCTCAAGCTAATTTAACTATTTATCAAAAGGGAGTTTATTATGTGGGTATAAAAATATTTAATAAATTGCCCATAGAAATCAAGAATACATCTAATAATTCTGAAAAGTTTAAGGTTGTATTAAGACAATTCTTGAATACTCATACATTTTATACTGCGGATAAATATCTAAATAATAACTTTTATTATTGTTGTATTCATTGTACTGTCTAATTGTATAATAACTATGTATGTATTCCATGCTCTATATTATTTTATGAAATGTTCTATATCCATCTTTGGGATCTCTTGAACTTACAATAAATACAATACAAATACATATAATGCACAGAAATTTGAGCAGCAATTCTTTTAACTCTCCTTTTTCTCTTCATCTGTTTCAGAGTGGAATGTACTGGCTTCAGCTGGTGGACAAGTACGCTGCCAACTGGTCAGTTCTACTGATTGCAATTGCAGAATGCATTCTCATTTCATGGGTGTACGGTGCAAACCGGTTCCTTAGGGACATCCAAGATATGATTGGTCAGAAGTCATGGATGTGGATGTTCTTTTGGACATGGATGTGGAAACTCATTACTCCTGCAGCTCTTTTGGTACATCTGTGAAAACTTTGATATTCTGTTGAATTTAAGGTTCTCACAACAGAGACTATGAACAGTGTGTTGGGTTGTAATGGAATGTAGTTCCGACAGAGCCCAGTGCTCCTCTGAAATGTTGGGCTCTGTCTGAACTACATGGTGTTTCAGCCCATTTTGTTTATTCATATTTCAAAATAACTTATACTTTATGGGATTATAAGATAGGATAGCAGTGAATATTAAGACTGAAGCCTTCTGCAGATTCTAAAGGGTTCTGAGGATGATGTATAAAACTCAGAATTACTGAGGTTTCAGACTTTGTCCATTGTCCAGTATTCTGAAAACTAGAAAAAACAGTGTTTTGGAAACTGGATCTGTTTCCATCCTCAGGTGAGGGGGGTCCCTTAGTGACTGAGGTCAGCTCTTTCTAAGGGACCAAACAGAGTAGATGTCTCCACACTCAGATGAATACCAGATGACGGACAAAGTCTGAAACCCCAGTAATTCTGAGTGTGGCTTCCTGGTTTATGACACCATACAGTCTGATAGATGGTTACCGTTTCGGAGGAACCTCATGCCTCCATCTCCAAGGTAGAACTTTGGTCAGTTCTACCCTGAAGCTGAAGGTAACATGTTTGTCTCCAAAATTGGTACGTATCTACCAGACTACTTGGTGTCAAAACCGTGAAGATCATAACATGAAAATATCTAAATTGTTATAAAATAATATGCCACAACTCAGGCTGGGTTATCATGACACACATTAGTTTGATTCTGGGTTACTTCATGTCACATTCATGGCAGACAAATTAGAACTGGAGCACATTCTTCTCTGAATTTCTTCAAATTTTCCTTCATTATCCTCATTCCATCACTGCTCCACAATAATCTATCACCACTCCCTGAGGTGTGACCAGGCAGCACATTATCACATCTTTGGTTTTGAGGTTGGGAACTCCATCTCTGACCTGGCACTTGGCTGGTTACAAAGTAGAGGAACTAAGTTCCTATATTTAAAAAACTGCAAAGAATAATTCATTAAACAGACAACAAAGACTAATTGTGATGTTACTTAAGTCACTAAGATCATAGTCTTAGGGTTGTGAAGCATGTACTTCAGTAAACATGTACCAACACTTCAAGGGAACATATTACTTTGATTTCACATATATATGCCCTGGAGACAGCAACTTCTACAAACTCTATGGTGCCACATCCAAAGACTATTCTTCACACTTAATAATATGAGAAACTCAGGTTTTACCATCACTTCTATCTCATATTCATACAACTTCTAAGTATTTGTTGCTGTTTCATCACCAGAAGGCAGGGCAAAATCATGGCATAAAGATAGCTGACAGATGTTTTGAAAATGTGGCACAGTTCAGATATTTGGGAATAGCAATAACAAATCAAAACTTGATTCATGAGAAAATTAAAAGAAGATTGAATTCAGGTAATGCTTGCTACCAATCAGTCCAGAACCTTTTGTCTTCTCGTCTGCTGTTCAAAAACATAAAAATTAGAATATACAAAAGTATAATTTTGCCTGGGATTCAGTATGGGTGCGAAACTTGGTCTCATAGGAACATAGACTGAGAGCATT
The DNA here is from genome assembly GCF_002891405.2 of Cryptotermes secundus. Classification (NCBI taxonomy): domain Eukaryota; kingdom Metazoa; phylum Arthropoda; class Insecta; order Blattodea; family Kalotermitidae; genus Cryptotermes; species Cryptotermes secundus. The sequence goes on from NW_019738356.1 coordinate 242,728, forward strand.
TGAGAACAGGGCGCAGAGGAGTATATTTGGAATGAAGAGAGATGAAGTGATGGGATACTGGAGACAACTGTATAATGAGGAGCTTCATAATTTGCACTCTTCACCAAGTATAATTAGAATGACCAAGACAAGAAGGATGAGATGGGGAAGGCATGTAGCATGAATGAGGGGAGAAGATGAATGCATATAGGATATTGGTAGCAAAGCAAGAAGGGTAGATACCACTAGGAAGACCAAGACATAGGTGGGTGGACAATGTTACAATGGATCTTAGAGAGATAGGCTGGGGTAGTATGGACTGGATCAATCTGGCTCAGGATAGGGACTGGTGTGGGGCTCAACACTGTAATGAACCTCTGGGTTCCATAAAATGTTGAGTTCTTGAGTAGCTGAACAATTAGCAGCTTCTCCAGAAGGGCTCAGCTCCATGAAGTTAGTTATTCATAAAAGTTAATCTTGTTATATGCAGTGGGTTCATTCCTTAAAATCACTGCATTTCTCAGAAACATGTTAACTGGGAAACACACAGAGCGAACATTAAGCTGGGTAGAGAAGGAATACATAAAGAGATTACTGGGAAGACTAAGGCATATGTGGGTGGACAATATTAAAATGGATCTTGTAAACACGGTAATGAACATTTGGGTTCCATAAAATGCTGGGAAGTTCTTGAGTAGCTGCAGAATTTGTGGCTCCTCAAGAAGGGCTCAGCTCCATGAGTAAGTAAGAGAAGGAAAAAGAAAATGACACGACTGATTAAGAAATGGCGGGGCATGTCAGAAAAACTGTGAGCACAACTCAATGGACAAGCATGGCACCTTATACCATGAACACAAATATGACACTGATGATCCTTGTGACACTGGAACAATACCAGAGGACAACAGAAGCCAGTATAATTATAGTAATGTATATAACACATCTGAAAGTTTGAATTCTGACAGTAACAATAACTTTCATTTTTCAGTTCATCCTCTTCTTCAATTGGGTTGAATATGCACCTGTAAAATATGGAGACTATGAGTATCCCATTTGGGCTGATGCTGTTGGTTGGGTGATTGGTGTCTTCCCTGTTTGTATCATCATTATTATGGGTGCCTGTAAACTTTCAACAGCACCAGAAGGTACACTTAGTGAGGTATGTCAACATATTATTCAGTTTCTCTAAGATAAAATTAGTATATAATTCTATAAACATTCTGCACAAGACTGATTTAAAACAAAGAATTATTTCAAAATATCTGAGTCTTCATTCATAACATAACTAGCAGCAAGTCCATTTAAATGTCAATAGGAAATTGTTAAAATCAAACTTCAGTAAGGTGAAAATTCCAAAACTGCAATGCTGGCCAAAGCATAGGTATCCTCTGTTACCTGGCAGTCCAACCCATAGCTACTAACAATGTCTACATACCATCAAGGTAGAACTCTGAAGATGGAGGTTTTACCTTCCTCAAAAATATTATTAAACAATTAAATCATGACTTCACATCCAAGAAGATAATACACATCAGAGCCAACGATGCATGAACCTCTTACCTCACACAGGACAATGTTGGCTGTTTGAGGAATGTGAGGTTAGGTTCTGCACTGTAGGTTACCACACCAAACTTATGGAGCAAATTCCTTCCTGAGAACCTACCAGTCACCAAACTAGTCAAGAAATACCCTATTCTTTATGGTTTTAGATGGATTTCAAGTAAAGGTCACCAACTGCAAATTCTTTTGGTGTTGAAAATTCAATTTAATGTTATAAGGGAAGGAGGGAAGATAACTACAGGCTATACAGGGAGGTCACATTTGACTCACAGTCAGTACAATTGTAGGATATTTTCTGAAGAGGACACCAGTTGAAAATCTTTTCAGTTCCGCAATATATCCAAAATGCATTTTTTCAGAGAGTTCGATTCCTGTGCCAACCAAAATCTGGTTGGGGGCCTGCAAACCGTCGAAATATGAATCCCCTAACGTCATACGAAAGTGTCCGCAACACAATCGTGCTGGTGAACGGGCTCCCTGTGATTCAAGAGAGCCATGCTGACTCTGACTCACTGGAAGACAACAGACTCTGAGAATGGGCCTCTGGCCGGGGCTACAATCTGCATATGCCTCAGGAGCCTCAGACGCTGCTGCAGCAGAAGCCCGGTCCAAGTATACTCAAGAATCCAGGAGGAACCAAAACTACCAAAGAAGAAACTTGCAGTGAGAAGGTAAATGCAACAGATGTGAGTGCAAAGCAGGTTAGTCCTATCAGACCCCAGTTATTTACTTATTTTCTCCTTCTACTTTATCATCCTCCTCCTCCTCCATCCTTCTCATTCTTAAGCTGTGACCTCCCCCTTTCATCATTTTACAGTTCTTCTCTTCCTTATGATCATTTCCATTCCTCTTCTAAATCTCCTACATTATTCATACTTCTACTCAACATCTCACAACCCTATGGGCCTTCATGGCCTGTTACAGGGACAGCTTTACTTACTTTTTTACCATTACTTCTACTGCAACTGCTACTGTTACTATTCTATTACTGTTATGTTGCTACTACTATTACTATTACTGCTGCTGATAATTTTTTTCCACCTCTCCCTTGATCTTATTCTTCTTAACCTTCTTTTTCATCATCACCTCCCTCTCTGCTCCTGCTTCTTCAACTTCAACAACTGTGCAATAAAAATTTGAAAAGGCTATTACAATGATCATAAATATGCATGTATGACTTGAAACTTTCAACATAATTTCTAAAAATGTTTTAGTTGAACACGTTGTTTTGCATTTGTATTTAAACAGTTTTAAAGTTTATCATAAATTTCTGTAATGGCGAATTTATGGTCGGTATCAAGAATTTTATGGTAATTTCTTATAATTTCTGAAGGATTAAATTCTATAATCCTAACATGTGTAACACAGGGGTACACTGTTACTGCTAAAATACATGTCACTAGTTAAATATATCAGCAAAATATATAATCAATTGTATTAACAAAAAATACAAATTATTAATCAGGTGGAGAATGCAACAACGAAGGAAAGGCAAGTGAAAGACATGAGTGGGTCAGCTGCCAAGACAGAACAAGCCAATATACTACAAGGGGCTCAGGAAGAAAGGAGCAACATTAAGTAATGAAGAATTAACAGTGAGAGCAACATAAGTCGAGGCTACAAGTCATGGGCACTCCATGTGATTGGCTGGCCTTCAGAAATACGGAAGCTGAAGCTTTTCTCCATCCAATCAGATTTACATAAAGCTTAGCGCCAACATGTATGAATGTGGTGACAGAAATAAGTATGATGGCCAAAACATTGTAGTTAGCTAGAATGGGCTGATGTATAGGTCAATATGTATGTATACAGAATGTCACAATTCTTGCATAGTATGACAGCGGTAGCAATCAGAGAGCTCTATAACTGTTATAAAATCAAAGTGACATATTAGGACTGTGATATGTATATTTAATGATGGTTTTAACATTTATAAGTTACATTCCATAAAATATGTACATAAAATTGCCTGCTTCTTTGTTTAATCCTGCTTGAAGTTGACTAAATTATATTTAAAAATTCAGTTCCTACCTCACAGGGAATGCTATCTCTGTTACAAAACTAACCGGTTAATACTCTTCAGGAAAATGATCGTTGTTTATTATGAGAATTATATGAAATGTGTACACTGTGTGAGCAAAACATGGTGTTTTGTACATTGAAGTCAGTGATACATATCATACCCACAATCCTTCATAGGGTTAAAATCTTCAAATTTCATTTGAAATGCTATTTTGGTGAATAAAGTCATGATAAATCTGTAACCTCTTCATATGAGTGGGTTTATTAAGATAACAAGTTAAAATTATAGGCAAACATGTTAAAATTGCACATTTTAACAGCTTTAAAATGAGGAACTGAATTTTTATACCCATATATCTTCTTATTAATTATGAGTACATTAAAACTCAGTAAATTAAAATTATAGTTTAAATACTGGGAAGGAAAATTCAGGTAAAGTTATCCATGCCCTGACCACTGTCTCCCCATGGAAACATCCCCAATACTCAATGTATACAGCTACCTCTGGTGAAGGTCTGCATGCAATGGCGAAAGGAAAGTTTCTTGCCCCTGCTGAGAATCCAACTCCAGTCATTCAGATCATAGCCTAGTTCATACAAAAAATACATTATTTATATAATTGGGCTTGAGGCGTTTGGATACAAGAAAATCCACTATGGATGGGATAATTTCTGGGAAATCAGCATCTAATGTTACATTAAGAAAACAGAACACTTTCATAATCCACTCCTCAGTCCATTTTAGTGTTATACTGAACAGTTCTGTAAGCTGAAGAAAATAAAGAAGCAGGCAGAGATAGGTATGCAATACTTCAAATATGATACTGAAAGATGTCTTGGTTAAATATGCATGTGCAGAAAGAATAATATTCCTCAATTAAGAGTGTCCTAATCACATAAGAATCTAGTCAATTAGGCTAACCACTGCTACTGTGTCTAAAACATCTCTGAGGGCATATCATCATCATATAATGACAGAGACTGTCATGTCATCATCAGAAAGTTACTGGATTCTATTTGCATCATTACAATGGGAACCCAAACCACTATAACAGAGATCTCATTGGACACAAAGGACTTTCATTCTGTAGGGTTGCCTACTTGCAATATGACATATCCTCAAAGATGTTTTATGCAAAGGTTAATTCCTCTGAAGATGATATGTTATGTGTTCAGGCTTGATATGCCAAAGTGACTCATAAAGCATCACTATGAAAGCAAAATTTAAATAACTACATTCATGATATAATCAGAGAAACTGTTATTCAAAACATGGTAAATATGTAAAGAAAGAAAGATCAAAGAAATATTTTATGTAAAGAAAGAAAGATCAAAGAAATATTTTCTGTGGTCTGATAACAATACTTATAAGACTTAGACTGAAGCATAAAATATTCATGTATGATAAATGCATTAGAAACGGCAAAAATGGTTCTTCTAGTAATACTCTGTTACTGTTAAATTGTAAGACTGATAAGCATTATTACACATTACCTTGGTGATGATAAGGGAAATCCAGTGAACATAACTTTAATATCAAATAATATATTCATGTTTCCTGATAATTTATATCAGGGACCTGGGACAGTGACCCTGCCCCTTTCTCAAAGTCAACATCAGTGTAGATTATCATACATGCTTGCCAACAAGTTTGCTCAGTGATACCAATACTCTTTATTATTTTATAAAACCTTGATGATGAAATGTTTAGAGGCAAAATGATAATATTAATTTTATTTTGAAGTCTATCAAAATATCATATTTTTTAGAGAAACAATTCAAATTACCCTTGAGCTTAACTAATGTAAATAGTCATTAATTACATGACACTAATATACTAAAACACTATCTTCCTTCCCAGAAAAATGTTCCTCCATTACAAACATCTATATTCCTTGAAACAGTGATATGTAAAACACTGCCAAGTTTGGCATGCAGCTTTAACATGTTTCATGTCATTCATGAAAGCTTTTAACATAAATACTATATGTAAGTATGTAATTTATTAAAACAACACTCTGATCATATTGAGGTTGACACAGTGATGACTGTGAACAGTACTGTATTCTTGGATATAATGCACCCAACATTTTGGAGGAGCATACTGCCTCCATCTTCAGGGTGAGGTAACAAAGCAACCAGCAAGAAGGTCTGCTCTGGTGAAGATGAAGGTAGTACATTCCTCTGAAATGTCACATAAATTCATCTGGTTTACACAGTATCACATCACAGAAGATAGTACGCTTCAATCTGTGATCATGTCATTACTGAGTCGAATATTACTTGTCAGTAAATTGCAAAAGGTTAACGTTTATGGAGGCTTAGGGTTTCCACAATATGCTTTATAATAAAGTAAACCGTTTAACCATTTCAAAGACTGGCATCTTCTGGAATGTGGCATCATGCAGCCTCATAGGCACCAGCAGTTAACACCTACATATGTACAAGGTACATATACCACAAGATTGTAATCTTAATATTAATGGACTGGACATGATAATCTCAAAACTTGCACCCATCAGAGCTGTTAACTTTTCTTTGTCTTGCATAATTTATAAAATATTCCACTTAAGCACTGTGGTAATCTGAAAACCTGAATACTGCCATCTGAAATCATAAAAAAAATTATACACACATATTATATTCCATTATTAACATATATTATTTCCAGGTAGTGAAAGCTATTTGACATTCAGAACAGTTTACTATCAGATGAACAGGTTCCTCCAACTGAAGAGAATGGATGAGAACACATTTTATAAAAGATTTTATAGGTATACACAAAAGAAAAAGCAGCAGAGGTAAACCCATACAAGAGGGAAGGACTAATGTTGATTTTAACTTTGGAGTCAGAAGGTCCAGCAAGGCTAATCATTGATTAGATGATGATGCTGATAGAGTGAAATCCCCATTTAATGTTGAAAAATTTAATGTCTTCCCTTATCAACATTTAATTTCAATGATCCCAGAGTTACATTTCCACCACATATGACATCCATCAATTTAGTGTTCAAATCAACTGAACCCCAGAATAAACATAAAATGGTGGTTTCACTGTATACATATATGAAACATGTTAAAACTGTGAGTGCTGTATAGAACTTGCTTAATCCAGCCTAATAATACTTACCACTGCATGATCTCTGTGAGACTGACAATGTATGTAGCGGTGCTCACACAACTTGGTGCCAAGCAAGAATATGTACATATATGGACTTTCTTTTAATTATCGGGAAAGAGAATTATGCTGCAGGTCAGCTCAGAAAGTATGTACTGCTATAAGAAAAGTTCCTGGAAACCTTAAATTTTAGACTGTAAAAGATAATATTTTTATTCAAATATATATCATTAACCTCAATAAAATATGTGAAGTGTCAAACAATGTACAATGCCTGTCTGTTAAATAAATTTAACTCTTCACTATACAGATTAATTCATGAGTCTGCAAAACTTCATGGCACATTAATAAAAGTAATTTTGGGTACAAAAGAAATCCTGTTAATATATGTGCAATTTAGGACAGGCCATGACAGCTTGAAACGAACATAAAGACATACCAGAAATATGGGGTTTTTAAAGAAACATTTCACAATAACTTAATGTAAACTGAAAGAAGTGCTCTTTAATAATGAGACATGATACTACAAGGTTTAACGAGTCTGTGACCCCAATGCACACGTGCACAGTGCTGTCAACTGCTTCAAAAATATCCCATGAACAAATGCACGCTCAAGTTATATGCAGACACCTGAAACAGCTTTCATAACATGTCTTAGTATTAAATAACACACTGGAGTCATTTTGAAATTTTCCATTAAAAATCTTTAAATCTGGTACGTCTTAATTTACTTTCAAGCTGCAATGTCTCGTTAAACTTACTGAACTGGACCCATGTCAAGAGGACTTCTCACTCAGAATGCATGATTAATACATAAAATAATTTTGCAGGCTCTTTTATCACTCTGTATGTAATTGAACATAAAAGAATAATCCATATACATTAAGATGTCCATGAAATTTACTTGTCTGTAGCCAGTCCTTTACAGAGTATCTGAAGGTAAAAAAAAAATGTAAAGTGCTCAAGTAATGAGGCACCATGCCATGAAGGTGTATGGGGGAAGTGGATATATAGACCCACGTTTTCTTGATCTCGGCAATAGTTGGAGGCGAGTATATAGTATTCAAAGGCACAGACAAATTCATCAGTATTAAATTATTGTGAAAAGAAGTTTTTCAATTTAATTTAACATCTAATAAATAGTCACAGGGAATGTGCATTAAAATGCGTGTAAATTTTAAACTTCAGTTTTCTAATATGATCAAGAATTCTGTATCATTCTCATCACAAGGGAAACTGGTTTTAACATTCAAATTTTGAGCATCAATACTTATAAGCAAATGATATACTGATTCTATTCATAACAAAACTGTTGGCCATTTCACACTGTTGTTATTAAATCAAATAATTATTATGTATGGTCAGTGGTAATATGCTCAACGATGGATATTTTTCTAGTAAGAGACTAAAAGTATTGTGCAGAATACTCATACAGAGTGAAGTAGTCAAAAAACTCAAAGTCTGTGAAGGATGAAGATTAATGAGTATCATAATTTTAACTGGATTATTTTCACCATGTACAACAGTACTGTTATAGTTCAATGCATTTTTAAAACAAATGGTTCTATCAGTTTCTATGCATACTTAAATTTTAAAAGCTTTTTATTTCACTGTGTAAAACCAAAACATAAATGTGTACAAATTCACTGTGCTCTTGTGTATATGTAAACGAGATGTATGTATAGCAAAAGGAAACGTTATCACATAGTATGTAAGTGTTGCGCCATACCTTCTCCAGATGAATGACTCTTTACTGCAGAATTCTGATATGGTTAAGGGAAAAGATACCTTATACAGAGCTGATAAGATCCTTGTTCAATTTCAGTTTTTGGTGCTAGTCAATGTCATGGTTGAAGTTGCTAAAATGTTTCAGTATACAAACTAGCTGTAACCTTCAGGGTGTGTGGAGCAGAAGGAAGATTTGGAACAGATTTTGCATGGTAAGTAACGATGGGATTGTACAGCATGGATGTATCGAATTGTTCTGTTATACCACTACATGTATAAATAAATGCCCAAATTGATTTTACATGACTGATGAAAGTATACTCCATAAACAAGTATATAAAATCCCAAAATGTGACATTTGTAGTAAACAAACAGTAATATAAAGTTAAATTAAATGTTGAGAATTTCTATAATGGGATATATGAAAATTAGACAAACTGGTTACAATATAAATTTACATTTATAATGCTGCAATGAGATAAAACTGGCTGAATTTAGAACAGACACACAACATTTGAAAGATATCTGGAACAATTTTGAAAAGACATAGTATAATTATGAAGGTTACATAATGTAACACGGTATGTTTCTTGTATGAAACACAAATTATATTTGAATCAAGATAACAGTCTTCTGGGCTGTGATCCCATTGATGTTTGTTATATAAGTACCAACATTTTGAAGGAACCTGCTACTAGATATTCAGAGTGCACTGAAGATAGAAGCGAAAGCTTCTCTAACACCCTGGTACCTATCTACAAGGCTGCTTGGCAACACCTCTCAGAAGATTATGAACTTAATCCTTTGACTGACAACCCTTGCCATATAACTACATGCTGGAAATTCCAAGGTTGTTTGGGAGCAAATGCAATTGGACAGAAAAGTCCACAGTACTTCCTCAGATTACCTTCAAACAATAACAGGTATAGATGATATGAAAGCCTGTCCTTTACTCTAAACATTGTTACATCATACTTGAGAAAAATGCTGTACGAAGTGATTAACAGAGAGCTGATCTCTTTGGCTCTCGGAAATTTTTGTGCACTTGTCCAATGAAATCGACTTATGGCACATGAAGGGTTAGTATTTGTTCTTTGAGACCCTTAAATATTGTATACGTGAATTCATCAGTACTAACTGAGAAGTACAAAGATGATTAAAATGCCTCTAAATATAACTCAGCAGCAGCAGGCTAAAATAAGGTACTATTTCCTGTACATCATCAACAATTCTGAGTTAAAAACTTCCAGTATGATGAATGAGTTTGTGAATTGTGTTTGAATTTATGTATGAATGGATACGTGCTGAATTCTTCCACAAATCTAATTTGTCCCACTGAATGTCACAACAACATTACTGATCATAGATTATAAAATTCTCAGTGGTTGCATTTACTGTATTGATGTATTGCTGAACTGTACAAAATGGAACATAGTGTTCATTGTTAAACACACTTAAATCATAGTTACATTGATCAACTGCACAATTTAGAAAGTGTTATTGGTTAAATGGAATAACTTTTTATGGGAACTTCTGTTGTTGATATAACTGTAAGCAAAAGAAAAGTAATGCCTATTTATTAGTTCATCATATTGTTTCTAGATGGCTTTCAGTGTACAAGATGTTTCTAAATATAACAAATTTTAAAATTAACTGTCAGAATAGAAGCAAAATGTGAAATATTGGGAAAGAGTTTACACACTGCAACAACTTCATATGTACAAGATAAAACATTTAAGATCATGGTGGCTGCACTGTGAAAAACAAAAAACAAGAAGCTTTCTGAGGTGGAAATTATTTTAGTAACAAGATTACTGCCTTCCAGGATGTCATGCTGTGTAGTATGGTAGATCACCACTTGCCTTGGAGCAACCTGCTGTTTCCACCCTCAGGGTAGAAGAATAAACCAACTGTGGAAAATATTTGGTACAGATGCAAGGAGAAGGTTCAAAGTCAGGATTCTGGGCACACCAGCAAGAACAGGGAGGACAGTCTTAATAAATATTGGCCCTTTAACTGCTGTTTTCCTAGATCAGAATAGTTAGCTTATTACTAATCTACCCTGAAGATGGAGGCAGCACATTCTTCTGAAATTTTGAATTGTATTTCAGTTGGTTAGTTAACAATTTCTTTAGTACTGAGTCCATATAGCAACAGATGACAGGGTGATTGATGGAATGGAAAGCTTGTGGAAAGAAATGGTCATGATATAATTGAGGTACTACCCCAGCACATGTCTGGAGGGATTTAGGAAAACAACAAAAATCTCAGTCACAATATCCAGTATCTGGGCTAAGATCTGAGCCAAGTACCTTCCACAGGCAAGTCTTTAGCATTGCTGTTACACAGCCTGGTCAGTAAATATTGTAACAACATACCAAGTTACACAGCAGCACATCCAAGAAGACAGGAATTTTCACAATTACTACCATGAGAACCTTAAATATTACATTTTTATAATAACTGAACCAATGATTCATATTTGGAAGCAGAAAGTTGAAGTTGTCAGAGATAACATGTTGAAAAAAAATGTACTCAAAGATACAATCAATCATATAACCCCAGAATTCATTCATGTGGTTCAGTTTATCATGATTATATATTACTGAAATTTCATGTGAGAATATGAATGTGAACTGATATAAAGTGACTACAAGAAAACAGAAACTCTGGGTGGAATGAACATTCTGTCAGGTTATGGTCAATGACATATATACAGTCATACGCTCCCCCACCCCTTCTTTAAATTTTCAATATAATTACAGGTCACAGGCAGAAAATATATTTTGAACAAAATTATGACGTTTAGATCATGTTCATTTGGGTTATGACATACTGTAGTTTCATTAGTAAATGTATCAGAGGAACATACTGGTTTCATCCTGAGGCTAGACTCCAAGGTTATGTTAGTTTAGGTTCATAATATACTTCACAGATTAGTGTTCTGCATTGTTTTAGGATCTCTTTGTTCTAAAATATTCCTTCCATAATTTGATAAAATTCAGAATTGTTTTATATTGTATTGCTATTTCCATTAATTTTCCCTTCAGAATTTATTTCACTCTCCACATAAATTTGTCCGCCTCTTTAAGTACTGTGTCTCTTATTCTGATACTTATGTTTCAGTGACCTAAAAAGTACAGTATTAATTCTGCAGTTATTCCACGATGCAAGAGAACAGAATCTTTGTGTAAACACATTCTTGATCAAACATCAAACTGCTGGGTAATCAGACAGAAGTATCACACAATATAGTTATACACATTTTCTCATATCACTCTCACTCACTCACGGAGCTGAGCCCTTCTTGAGAAGCCGCCAATTATGCAGCTATTCAAGGATTTCCCAGCATCTTATGGAACTGTGTTCACAAGAGCCCTCCACTGGTCCCTATACTCAATAGATAAATCCAATCCATACCATCCTATCCCTCTAAGATCCATTTTAATATTGTGCACCCACCTATGCCTTCTGGCTTTCCCAGCAATATCCTATATGCATTCCTCTTATGTTTCTCATATAGGGACAGCAATTTTAAGCCCCCGCCCCACTTGACTAAAGTCATATTGTATTGTATTGGAGAGGGTGGGTTTCCCCATGCACTTAGACCAACTGTTGGTCCATTGTGCGCCCCCTATGGTATTCTACCAGTCTCTATTCCCTACCGGTACTGGTGCGTGCCATCAGTCTTGACTCAGACAGCGAGTTCGGCCTCTACTGGCTCCACGACCTCCGCCAGGTTTGAACCCGCGTACCTTGAGTCACGAGGTGGGAACGTTACCCCTAGACTACGGAGGCCGCTGACTAAAGGCATATACTAACAGTGTTGTTAAATAACCAACTAGAACTAGTCTAAATTCAATGACAAGCCTGAACAAATATGAACTTTACTGATAAAATACAATGACCAATCATCAGAACACACACAAGGGTAACGCACAGTCAATAAATAAGAATATGGGGGAATATGAGTTATAATTATGGCTCTGGGATTTCAGTTCTCATGGTAGTAAATATTAAGATTAGAGTCTCTACTACGATGCGATGCCATGTAGTTTTGTAGAGGAAAAAGAGTCTGTTCTTCTCTAAAGACAGAGGTTGCACATTCCTCCAAAAATCGGTATTTTTCTACAAAACTATATAGGGTAGCATCAAGCAGGCTGGTCTATGCTCTAGACTTGTATTCAGGATGTCCGCAGTGTGGGTCTGTCAGGTGACCAGCTATCCAGACTGAGGATTTTTTTAGTTTCCCGCAGCTCTTCCAGAAAAATGCTGCAATAATACCTTGATCAGGCCATAACTACTTCCTTCAGAATCTTTTTCAATCCATCAGTCATACAAAATTTGATGATATATAACCTGGGCTAGTGATGGCTTCATAAAATAATCTACATCCCAGAACATACAAGAAACCACAATCTTGATAATAATGGCTGTACTAAGGATACTGTGATTAGATTTTGAAAGAGACAGAAGAATGAAGCATTAGAATTATAAGTGCCTGTTGAAGAACAGATATCAGTGTGTCAGTATGTCTGTGTGCGTGTGTGGTGCTTGTAAGCTGTTTGAGAGTACAAGGTGCAAATGTTATCAATATAGATTGCACAGGTTGGAAAATGAAGTACCCCAGCAACATGCAAATGTCTGTTGTTATTAAAAAAAAAGGCATTGAAATTATAAGAGATTTCTGAATTTTGGAATTTATTTAACATAAAATTTTCACATTTAGGTCCTCTGTGGAGTACAGCTTAAGGTAAGTGTGTATGATCTGACAAAGTTTAAATTCTTCTAAGATACGGTTCCTTTTAAACTACATGGCATCATATTCCAGAATCTTCATCTAAATATTTAAAATTTCAACATATAAGGAATGTCACTATTGTAAAAGACTGTTTACAGCCACCAACTGCTGAACATAACATCACCCACAGAAATAAGTACCACTAGGGGACCAGACCTCAACAACTAAAGTGTTCATGATGTTTCAAATAACAGTTATACTTCAGACATTTGTATAAGTTGTAGCCAATGGTCAGCCTTTGTAATCTTGTTAAACCTGTTACATGTGTTAATTATACTTTTAATAAGAGAATTAATGTTGTTTAATGACTATAACACAGTATAACTATATATATATTTTAGAAATTTTGTGAAATAGATGATATTGCAGCTGTAGATATCTATTAATAGAGGGTCAGGAAGAGCATGGTTTTCTGGTTTGTAAAGCCATGCAGTTGGGAGATAGTCCAACATTTCAGTGGAACATATCTTCATGTTCTGGGTTAAAAAGCAAGTATAGAAACCAGCAGAAGTAGGTGGAAAGGTCAGCTTGACCATGAAGTTGCAAGGCAGTATATTCCTCTAAATGAATGGGCTCTCTCTAAACTACACTGTAGTCTTCATAGTCAAAGCAGTGGGAACCTCTAACCCAGCAGACCACAGGATCAGTTTATATAAATTTGCTTAAACATGAGGAATTGAATAGAAAGAAGGAAAGTTTTATGAAAAATGGCTGCAAAAAAAAAACATCTGTTTACTGTTACACTAACCAATTCAGTTACAAATATATATGTCATACATAAATTAATAACATATTCAAAAGTAATAATTAAGCTAAGCCGAGAGGTTTTTTTTAATGAAGTTGCAACATACTATTTAAAATCATTGATTTGGAATTAGCTCACTGATAGAGTTTATTAAAACTACTTAGTTCTGTAAAATGGTTCTATTTCCATCTTCATGTGAACATAATAGAAAACCTACAGTATGACATTCTTGGTACAGATACTTTTGAACCATGGACATCAACAGTGAATATGTAAATAGAACTAGTTTCTTAAATATAGCAATTTTAATAAATTCAGATGTGAGCCACAATATTTCTAAACAATAAATAGGTATCTTAAAATACTTTACAATAAAGCATTTTATTTTGTTCCTACTGCATTAACATCAGTTACAAAGACTGCAATGCCAGAACACAAACATAACCACCGAGCGTGGCATCCTATGGTAACATCTACTCATATTCGAGAGGTGATCATTCTGGCTGGGGCATCAGCTGTCCTGACTGAGGATTTTCTCGGTTTTCCTAAGTCCCTCCATGAAAATTCTGAAGTAGCATCTCGATGAGGCAATAACTGCTTCTTTAAAAAAAATCAGTGATTCTACCACTCAATGATATAGTCAGCTGCTAACAGCACTGTAAGGCATGTCCACAAACATAATCAATGCCAGTCTTCCTCTGCTACATGCACCATTTTGGGAATGGCTTTTTTCTTTTCTCAATCATGTCTAACATAATCTGACTGACAAATGGCATCACGATCTTTAATAGGACAGTCGGTATAGTGACTGGATACGGGCTGGATGACTGAGGGGTCAGATTTTGAGTCCCGGTTGCGTCAAGAATTTTCTCTTCTCCAAATCGTCCAGACCGATTCTGGGGTCCACTCAACCTCCTATCCAATGGGTACCGGGGGTTATTTCCCCAGGGGTAAAGCGGCCAGGTTCGTGAAGCTAACCACTCACCTCCAACTAGTGCCAAGGTCAAGAAAATGTGGATCTATAGATCCTCACATACGTGCATCTATACATTTCACTCTTATCAACTCTGATGGATTAATTCGGAAGAAACTAGGAAATGTGGTATTTTTATGCCCCTGAATGTACATTTTCTTAATTTTGTCAACTACTCAAATTATACAATGATATTTTAATATAAATTTTCAGAACATTTTTTAATCCTTTAAAGAAATTTAAATATATCTTCATGTTCAAGCTTTCAATAATTAATACACCAGTCCAGTATAGGACTAAAATAATATAACCCTTTAAAATGTATTTATTATTTTGTTTCCTCATCTTATTTGCATATTAAACAGGTCTGTTTCTGTGACATTTATTATTGTTGGATATTTTCTGCAACTTTCATGGGTGAAAAAATTCCAAAGAGTACTTTCTTCTGATATCAGAAATGATGATAAATTCCCAGACTTTAAGCGATTGATTATTTGAATATTACTGTCTTGTTGTGTGTGACACAGCATGACTGATACATACTTATTAACATTACAGACGAAGCAGCTATATTCATTTCAGGATATGCCTTCATCTTGTGCCCTGAAGATGTAGGCAGCAGTTTCCTTCAAAACACTGGTATTTATCTTCCAGACTACAAGGCATCCCAGTACAGAATATTCATCTTCATAGCAACCACTATGAGAACTTCAAATACCAACTAATTATATGTTTTATGAAAACACATCATTGTGAACAATTTCAATAAATTTCTTTATTCTGAAAACTACTATCTTCTGGGATGTGATACTGTGTGGTCTTGCAGAAGTTCACTGATGTTAACTCCATCTTAAGGGTCAAAGGGGAAGCCAAGCAAACAGCAAAGAAGAACTTAGGTTCAAATTATGATGGCTTAAGCTTCTGTTTCAGACAGATGCAGTAGACCCTGTTGGTTCAGTTCCACCTCTGTCCCGTCTGACATTTACTACCACTAAATTTAACTTATATTTTGATATTTCTTTCATAACTGTCACGAGCAAACCTGCCGTGTACCAAATTCCGTGCACATTTTCCTTAGATTAGGTCATTTGTCCAAAGAATCTGCTCAGGCCTGAGGACCTGTGTGACATTTTGTAACAAGCTATTTTTTGTGGTGAGGAGTTGTTAGCCCCACACCCAACCCCCAAACTGGAGGACCACCTTCCGCCATCTACTCCATCTGCAACCTGAGGACATGCCATGCTGTGGTGACAAGGGACCCACCTAACATGGTTTCAGACAGACTTCCTTATTCAAATACAGTAAACCCTTGCTAATCCAGTTACAGTTATGGTTAATCCGGATGGAAATGTGAAAAATGCTGTTCACAGCTGAGCACACACTTCAAAAGATACATGGCATTTAAGAAGACAGATGAATCACTTGTCTGTTCAGACAAAACTTGACAGTTTCTTAAAAATCATATTTTTTTTTCCTTGGCACTACAGCCCCAGTGGGCCTAGGCCTACCTCCATGAACTTCTCCGTTCATTTCAGTTTTTTCTAGATCTTACATATTCGGTAGGACTCCTTGGGCGGGTCATCAGCTCGTCGCAAGGCCTCTACCTGTACACAAACACAGAAAAACACACACACACAAACTAAACATCCATGCCCTGAGTGGGATTCGAACCCACGATCCAGGTTTCCAAGCGAGCGAAGACAGTACATGCCTTAGACTGTTCGGCTACCGTGACCAGCTCAAAACCATATTATTACGTTCAAAAACAAGCACAATTTATGAGTCTTCTATCGATGAATAATATACTATATTTTTATTGTTTTTAAATAAAGGCCATACAGTGATTTTTTTATTTATTTATTTTCCATAGTGCTACTTACATTATTAAATTATCCATTTATTTGTGTCCTAAGGATACCGTTTGCTCCACTAAACCAATTACCACTTAATCCAGATGACCTCCCGTCATCACTCCAGATTAGAAAGGGTTTCCTGTACTTACTTTACAAAATATAAATGATTTATATTGATAACACTGAATATGCATTTATTGCTAATGTGCTGTGAGGTTTCCCCAGCAGTGATTATGAAGATTGCTGTCTCCTGGGATGTGGCATTTTGTGCTCAGGGATTTTGTTACCATTATTTTGGGAGAATGTGCTGTCTCCAACTTCAGGGTTGAAGACCCAATGTTGGTACCCAAATAAAAAACTACATGGTGTCATATCTCGCAAGACAGTAATTGTCAACTGCTAGTATGTTTTATAGTAATAATTTTTTATGCTAACCAGAAGCAGATACTGAAACAAATAATTGTTACTGAGATGCACATGGTACTATTATCTTGGTAAAGGGATACAAGAGTTTATCTCAGCATGGTACTGTAATAATTTTGTAGAGAAATAATTTATGAACACTACGTTAGTGTCATCTCATTTTCTTCTGCATTTCTCATCTCCGCCGCTATGTAACACTTAACAAAAACACAATTACTTATTCCAGTTCATCTATTTTCATCTGTGACGATTCATGCTTATCTGTCGATATTATCACATTTGCCATCATACCGCAATATCAGGATATTAACTGTTGGGGCAATAATTTTTCTGTATGAACTGAATTTTGAACTTACTATATTCAGAACATGAATGGAACAGAATAAGTTACACATAATTTACAATTGTTGCATATTTAAACTCTTTCAAGTTCTAACAAACTATACTTTAAATTCTTCTGCATTTGAGTGACATCTGTAGGAGAAAATGGCATCTATAAACTGTCCATGGTTTTAGATCTTGCCATTCTTAACCAAATGTGAAGTGGATCTGGTGAAGTATACCAATTGAGACAAGGACTGCAGGATATGTATAGTTTACATCAAGGCCTCAGTTACAGCATGGCATACTTCTTCCCCACATTGCAGCTACAACCACTGCCCCACTATTTCTTGCCATATTTCTCTCACTTTCTCCTCTTGTAGAATCCAGAGGTCAGATCTAAAAGCATGGGCTGTACACAGTGGTAACAGCCCACCACTTGACAGGAATAGCACTGAAACCTAGTAAATGTAACCTGTTATATGACAGAATGGATAGTGAATGTGCTAATAATAGCAGTGCTTAGTATTTGTTAGGTACGAGCACTCAATATTATGTATATGGAGCAGTTCATTAACAAAACTTATAAAAATATATATTTCCTTATATATACAATGAAAATAAAAACAGTCAGTGATATTTCCTTCTATATGTACAGAAATGCTCCACATGAAATTAATTTATGTGATCCTGTGATGTTGTGGTGTGTGGACATTGTAGTAATCTTTCACAAAATTTTGAAAATCATGTGATTCTGTAACATTCTACAGGATAAATATTATTGTATCCCTTCAACTAAACTTAAATTATAACTCCCTAATGTTTTGTTCCACCCTACACATGTTAGATTTGAAAGAATCTGAGTTCTTCAGCTTTCATTCAAATTTGGGGTGAAATATGACTGCGCTCGGGAACCAGTAGTCAGATCTGAAACTTGAGGCTCTTGTGGCTGTGACTGTTTAGATTGTGGTATTTTGAGTTGCAACACTGTTCCTCCACCTTCAGGGTAGATTTCTACCCTGAAGGTGGAGACAGCAAGTTCCTCTGAAATGCCAGTAACCTCCAAATGACTACAACCTAAAAACAGTGAAATATGTAAGATTTGAGGTTTTCACAGCAGTGACTATGAAGAATGCCATATTCTGGGATGTGGTGCCATGTAGATATTGTGTTAACTGACGTTTCGGAGGATAGTATTGCCTCCATCTTCAGGGTATAAAGCGGCCTCTGTAGTCTAGGGGTAACATTCCCATGTTCAAACCCGGCGGAGGTCGTGGAATTTTTAAGGGCGGAAAAATTCAGGGAACAAGTCCTCCAGGAGGGACTTTAAGCCGTGGGTCCTGTGTCGTAGATTTACGGCATGTAAAAGCTCCTCATGTGTCTGGGAGACCTCTGAGCAAAATTAGGCAACAATTTCCCGCCCAAGTAGTTTCCAATGCCTCTGATAGATGGGGGAAATATCAGGTACCGATGGCCGACCTCGTTGGCTGAATGGGGCTGATAGCACGCACCAGTACCGGTAGGGTATGGCGACAGCAGAAATTAAAGGGGGACGCACAATGGACCAATAACTGGTCTAAGTGCATGGGGAAACCCACCTCCTCTATAATAATAATAATAATCTTCAGGGTATAAGAAATCCGCAAGTGATGAACCACTGTGAGCAGGTGGCTGCAGGGTCTGCAGATTCATCGCTCACAGATTTCTTATAACCTGAAGATGGAGGCAATACATTCTTCCGAAATGTCAGTTAACACAATATCTAAATGGCGCCACATCCCAGAAGACAGCATTCTTTGACAGCGAAACACTTCATGCAGTGTTCAAGTTAGAGCAGGCAGGATTATTTAGGACAAAGTTTTCTTCATGAAGAAAATTTGCTGAAATTAAAAGTCCATTCTTAATATAACTTCTGTTATTTCACATTTAGTAGGGGATTTTTTTAAATGTTATTTTCATATTTGAGTAAGGTGTTGATAGGCCGTGCCATAGCTCAAACAGTTTGTCGCTGGCTTCCCACCACAGCAGCCCGTGTTCAATCCCGGGTCTGGTCAAGTGGGATTTGTGGTGGACAAAGTGGGGCTGGGGTGGGTTTTCTCCGAGTACTTCGGTTTTGCTTGCCAATCTTCATTCCACCAAATTCTCCATCATCATAATCACCCGGGGCAGGTACAATAGGCCAATCAGTGGCCGCCATGCCGAGTGGACCCAACTGGACTCCACTCCCCAATAAGTGAATTAAAAAAAAAGTGTTGATATGCTGCATCACTGCATACCACCAAAGAATAAACAGGTCACGATGTTTCAAGTTCTCATGGTAGTGAGAATTAAAAATTATTATCTTTTGTGATGTGACAACAGTGCAGTTCAGTAGAAGGGCGCCAATGTTTCAGAAGAGCCTGCTGCCTGCATCTTCAGGGTAGACGAGTAAATGTTGGTATCTAACTACCGAACTACATAGCCACATATACATAAAGACCATAATCTTGTAACAAACTGCCATACCATCACACATTAAATATTTACATGGATATACTTCAGATGGCACTGCCTGACGTGTCACATCTTCTGTATACCTAGATCAGGCCATGCTCAGCAGAACGAGCAGTGGATTTCGTCAAGTTCACTAACTGAGATAGGATTGTATGGCATGTATAGGATATAGGACAGCCTTAGGTAAATTGCATCACTCTTTCTCCGTCCCACAGTGTAACTGCATCCACTGCCCTGCTACTTCTTGCCATTCTTCTCATGTGCAAATGAGAGGCCACATCGAGAAACACAGCCTATAAATACTACCCAAATGGAGCAGAGTCCATCTTGAGAAGCTAATGGCTGCTCAGTCAATCAAGATATAAATTACCAGATGGTTCCTACGTAACTTCAGGTCACAGTCCATACAACAAGCAATACTGAAGGGCCTACAGAAACACCCTGTACATAACATCACCAACAAAATCAGAGCAATGGAATTTTGTTCATTGTGTGTTGTACCCAGTTTGTCGTTGATTTGACGGATCATATGTTCTATACATAAACTGACCGTAAAGAAAAATACTGAATATATACTCCCAAGGCAGTAATGAAATACTTAGTTTCTTTCATCTATTCCTTTTCAATAATAAAGCATGTATAACACTGTAATCAGAAAGAGGTTCGAAGTTTCGATCATAATTCCACAGACCTGCTCAAGGAATTACAGACATCAATGGTCCAGAAGCCAACTAAAATTTCTTCATAGGTTCCACAAACCAACTCTCATCTGCATGTTACAAACACATCTTAATGTATGCAATTTGAGGTTTTAATGACACTGAAGATTTATGCTGCCATCTTCAGGGATATGACGCACTGCAGTCTGGTAGACTGATACCAGTGTTTCAGGAGAACATAATGCCACCACATTCTGGGTTGAAGAGGGCCAAGTTGAGAAAGTGTTACTGTCCCGTGAGATTTCAGGTTCCCATGACAGTGACTATGAACAGTATCTTCTTCGGGGATGTGATGCAGTTCATTTGCATGCTTGACTTACTGTTCAACCCTGCAGATACAGGCAGTATGTTCCCTAACATAAGTAAACATCTAGAAGACCATACGTCATATCCCATGGGACATGGCTCTTAACTGCTGTTGCCCCACCTTTGGGCCCTACAGTTCTCATTGGCCAGCTCAAGGCCCAGTGTCATCCTCTCCATCCCTGGCATTGATTGGCTACTCTGTTCTTCCTAACCTGCTCTTATCCCCACGCCCCTAATATAATCTGCCAACTTCCCAACTTGGGTCGCTTATCATGAAGACAGAGGTGGCATATTCCTCTGAAATACTGGTAACCACCTACCACTATGAGTAGTGTCATGGCCCACAGGACCACAACAGACTTCTTGTTGTGTTTTTAACGTTTTATGAAGCAAGCCTGCACGCAAGTTTCTGGAAATTTATGGCAGCACTTTTACACATACAAGATCAACTGTTTTGTCACAACAAATCATGCCCTTGTTTGCTCCAGACATCTCTGCTCCCGTTCCTCATTGCTCATATCGGGAAATGCATCTTAAAATGAAAATTATACTTTACTATGGAAAATATATTGCTATGAATACAGTCAGGCCAATTTGGGCAACAAACTGACTAGGATAGAGACTAAACGATGAGGGTTTGATTCTCAGTGGGGGAAAATATTTGTTTCCTTTACTGGGGCATCCAGATTGACTTTTGATCCCAACCAGCCTCCTAACCAAGATATACTGGGAGTTCCTTCCTACGGTTAAACTGACTTAAGTATAAAGCTGACCACTCACCTCTGCCTAGTGTCAAGAATATGTGGATCTATACCACCACTTTCACTGGAATGCTGCTTAATTAAGCATGTGGAGGACTTCCATTTTATTTTACTTTCATCTCCACTTTTTGTCCATGATGCTATTGGGTGTTATACATGGAACAATGAACTTCTAGTCTGTATCTGAGGAGAAAAAATTCGTAGGATTTGTGTAATGGAAAACACATAATATTAAAATTAGGAGAATATAACTGAAGAAAAATTTTCTGTACTTAGAAAACTTTTAATTTAATTTAGCTATAATGGTGATTAATCATTAAGTGTGTTGCCATGTTTTACAGTTAACTCTCTAAGACAATAACTCTGGGTTAATGTTTTGATGTAAACTGGATAAGAGCTTGTAGATAATATGGTACTGTTGTTAAGTATTAGCTGTCGGATTCGTGTTTTGTAAATATTGCACGTTCAGAGGTTCAGTCTGTATAAATACACAACATACTCTATGGATTGTTTAAATCAATGTAATTTCTGTTAATACCCATTATGCTTCACAGGTTTGTAATTCTTTCCTTTTTACAGATGTCAAACTGGAAATGCTGCTTTTGTAAGACTTATTATTTTAAGGTACATGAATAAAATTGTAACTAAATTTAGAAATTTCAATAGGAAAGCATGTTACTTAGTGTAGATAAATGGTAGTATATAAAGAACAGGATTTACTTTTAAGAAAAATAATAAAAATGTATTTTGGAAGCTCATTCAACTGTTGTAGAAACAAACAGGCCTAAGAATGAATGTGGACTTGAATGTATGCACATAACCCAATGTTATATTGAATCTAGAAAAAGATATGTTGGAATATATTTCAAGCTATGAAGTGTTCATCAGTGTTGGTTCTATTATTCATACATATTTAACCCAATAATTTAGGATGGCCAAACATCCAACTTTCCCAAAAATGTCCTCTGATCAGTCATTGATCCAAGCAGTGAAAGCTTTAAATCCTACAGTGTGAAGCCACCATTTTAGGTTATCGGAACTACTCTCCTCCTTCCTTCATGAGTAAATAAAAGCTCCCTACATATAGAAACCTTTGGCTGCCATGACACTACCATACAACTATCTGTTAAAATGACAATAGCTGATAGTAAATGCAGTAGCATAGAAAACCCCACAATACTTCCCTCAGATGAACTTCAAACAATAGAAATATTTCATGTGAAAGCCCATTCCTTCCTCTAAACATTCATTCATTCATTCAATCAATCAATCAATCAATCGATTTATTTGTTTCAAGAATCCATATTTGGTGATACAACCTACAGATATAGAACAAGTCAGTAACTACATATTAATATAACATATATTGCACCATAGCTCAAGTGGTTAGTCGCTGGCTTCCCACCGCAGCGGTCAAGTGGGATTTGTGGTGGCCAAAGTGGTGCTGGGGCAGGTTTTCTCCGAGTACTTCGGTTCCCCTGCCAATCTTCTTTCTACCAATTGCTCCACAATCACCCTCACCTATCATCTGGGGCTGGTACAATATGCCAGAAGTGGCCGCAGTACAAGGGACTTAGTCCCACCCCACTAGCAATAAAAAAAATACAGCATAATTATCACGCATAGGTCAACTATCCTATAAAACTTAACTACCTGTAGATTTCATACACATCAATCATAAAATACATCATCCCACTTACAACAATTGAATAACCAAAAGAAAACCTGTATCCAAGGATTTTTTTATAGATTAAGTGAGGACAAGATGTTTGTCATAATATAAAACCATAACACACTCACTTAAGAATTAGAGGGACATAAATTCATCAATGGAATAAATTGAATGTTTCAACATATAAGATTTACTTGAAAACATTTACTGACAGAAATGTTACAACAGGAAATGGCTCTTATTCATATGAAGATTACTCATAGTAGGAAATTAAAAATATAGAGAACACAAAATAAACTAAAAAAAAAAATAGTGTTCTATGGGATATGCTTCAGCCTGTACTTACAAGTTTTGGATGAAGAGAAACCATGATGTTCTCAGACATATATACATCAAACTGCTATAAAACCAGCCACACACTGAATGATGTTGCAGTTAATTCCATTTCCTGGTTCAATTATTGTGATTCATTTAATTGGCCACAGTAAGAATTTCAGTAGAATCTGCAAGCAACATCTGGGAAAAATAAAAATGTACCCTCTATGTAATGACAGGTAATGGTTTAATGCACAAACATGGTACTTACTTACGTATGGAGCTGAGCCCTTCTTGAGGAGAAGCCAAATCTGCAGCTATTCAAGAATTTCCCTGCATTTTATGGAACCCGAAGGTTCATTACCCTGTTCACAAGAGCCCTCCACTGGTCCCTATTCTGAGCCATATCAATGCAATCCATACCATCCCATCCTATCTCTCTAACTTCTGTTTTAATATTATCCACCCACCTACCCCTTGGTCTGTGGTAGGATTACTTACTGGACACTGCCACCTAAAAGGACACCTTTCCAAACTGGGACTGACAGAGGATCCAACTTGTGAGAGGTGCTTACAAGAAGATGAATCAACCACACACATCTTATGTGACTGTGAGGCTACAGCTTATTTAAGATATGGCCACCTGGGTCAATTCTTCATGGAACCCAGCGACTTTTATGACACCCCTGTAAACAAAGTCCTACATTTCATTCGAAGTGTAGGATTAATAAAGAGTTAATCCAAAGGGGAAGCACAATAGACCACTGAAAGTTGCAGTGCAAGGGCCAGTTTTATGGCTCACCCCTCATATTCATACTCATACTCATATGCCTTGGTCTTCCCAGTGGACTCCTTCCTTCTGATTTTCCCACCAATATCCTATATGTATTCATCTCCCCCATTCATGCTACATGCCCTGCCCACCTCATCCTCCTTCACTTGATCATTCTAATTGTACAAACGTGGTAAAAAAAAAGCTTCAAATTGGTGTTTGAGTTTTTGAACAATTCTTAAAACTCTATAACTAATTAGATTCCACAATTTATATACTTAACGTACAATACACTATTTTAATGAGGTTCATGAGACACAGCAAAAGAATTCCTGAGATGAGAAGAAACTGCAGAACAATGAAAGCAAGACAAAATTAACATCACTAACTTCATAAAGAGATGACAATTCCTACATTATTATCAGGGCCATTGACATGAAACCTGTTCAGGGATTGTTCTGGGTGAAGGAGCAGAGGCTATTACAATCAGTCCTTGTGGATGGCGAGGCAGGGGTCCCATTGATGCACTGGCTGATGTATCCCCTCCATAAAGAATTCCCTGGACTGCTGTTGCCGGACCTGATGCACCATGGCAGCCTCGACAAACACGTGAACAGGTTTCCTTTCAGCTGCCCTGATATATGGAAGCCATTTTGGGTGCAGGAAAACACACCATATGAAGAATAACAGTGTGGTGTGCTGCCTAGGACCGGAATATTTTGAATCAGAATGCATCCATTGCTATACAACGGCTAGCAATTGCTAGGCAACGAAGCCTAGGAAATCATTGCCCCGGAAATGAAAGACTAACAATGGAGTTTCCATCATTACACGCGAATTGTTTGAGGCAGACATGTAGTCCTGCATTTGTTGCTTAACAGCAGGCAGAATTAACCCTTCGACAAGGTATTCCCTGTGCAGTCTGAGGGCAAGTTATAACAGTTCAATATCACCCAGAGACCAGCAGAGTTTGTATTCAACTTTAGCAGGAAAGAGTTATTATCCGACTAGAACAGAAGCGTTGTGTAACACTGGAGAAGAAACGTCTAAAGGACATGGAGTATAACTGTAAGTGTGAGCGTAAAAGCGTCTGTCCAATAAAGGTATTCATTCAAATCCGAGAACCCACACAATTTCTTGTCAGGTTTCCTAGCAAACACACGACAATAGCATAAAGCAAACATTTCAGGCATATAAGAATTTGTACAAGGTTAGATAAAAGCAATGAAGGTATTAAGACTCATTAAATGGAAAAACTGAAAATTACAGCATCATTATCTATAAATTAATGACAGATTTAAGAAAGAGGAACTGGTAAGCTCAGTCAGTAGTGACTAGACTGCGTGCTGAATAACAAGGGTTCAATTTCATGCAGAAGTACATTATCCTCTTTACCACGGTACCAAGACTGACTGTGAGGTCCACACAGCCTCATATCCAGTGGGTACTGGGGTTTGTTCCTCAGAGGTTGTCGGAGTGCAAAGGTGACCACTTAGTTCTTCTAATGCTGAGACTGAGAATGTTTGAAGCTATACCTCCACTCCTCTACATCTTCATGGCATGGTGCTTAATTAAGGACATGGATAATTTTACCTTTGGACAAATTAATGATAGGATATTCATATTACATTATATTATCAACAGACAGTAAAAGGGAATAAGATAACATAGCAGTGAGAGTATTACATTTTAAGTTGGTTTCCAATAAACACATTTCATTAATTAAAAATATAAAATAACTGATTACAGTGTGACTACAGTACAAATCTTTTCATCCTTGCTGACCTTGAATTCTGATTATAAGGTAAAAGGTAAAGTAAAGATATCCCTGTAACAGAAAGTGAAGGCCCATATGGTTGTGAGACATCAAGGCTCCCACACTTTCTAGACAATCCGCTCACAGATGGCAGTGAAGTTGCCAGCCTTAACTACCAGCCGCCCTTTACCCCAGGAATATTCCTGTTACTCATCTTTGGTAGAGGCTGAGTCAAACCCAGGGCCATAATGCAGCTGGAAGGAGTAGGTCAACTGAAAAATCCAATGACGTCATCGGGAATTGAGCCCATGATTTTCTGGCTTGTAGCATAGTACCTCAAACAAATACTAAAATTGTATGATTTTAAACATGAATAATTTTAAATTAGGTTACATTCATTGCTGTGTTCTTGCTTCATAATGAGAAACAAAAACTGGTGTGCAGAAGCACAGAATGTCAATGGCATTCTCATTGCTTTCAGAATCAAATCTTAGAAATCTCTCCTTTACGAGTCAGAAACTTAGCAAAATGGTCTGATTCTGGTCTGAAAAATACAGAAGAAACACAAACAGATATAGACAACCTGTCAACATCATACATTCTAAGTTAATACATAGAGCTAGATACTGACATCATCATTAATTATTCAATTAAAAATATACAGGGTGATTCTTTTAAACAAGAACCTAATGTTAATGGTATTTTCCTACTCTCTCTCTTTAATGATCTTTCCTTTCTTCTTTATTATACAGGACGACTTTCTGAATGAGAACCCAATATGAGTGCTGTATATGCTAACAGTAACTTGGTGATGTGGAATAAACTATGATGATTTATGAACAAAATATCAAACTTGTGACAAGGACTGTACCACAGGGAAATATTGTAATTTGAACTTTCACAGATGTTGTTTGTAAAGTTTCTAAAGTTATCTTGTCCTGTAGCCCAAGGGCAAAGACAAAAGTAGAACGTTTTTGTTTTTGAAAACATACCACATACATCAGTAAAAGTCCAAGAGAAAGACCAATGTACAATTAGGCCAAGATCTACAGAACGTCCTCAAGCTTGATCAGTGTCACCATAAGGGGAAAGGGCAGCAGAAGTTTCCAGGAGAAACTATCCCAAATACCAGTATAAAAACCAAGTTAATACAGTTGTAAAGCCAGTCACTACGAATCTGTACGGGGGGGGGACTCTATGCTGTTTAGAAGCCGGCCTTCGCCATTGGCCTTAGGCGATATACCTGTCCTCTAGTCTGTACAAATGCAAAGTGCATATAATAAACATCGTTTTAAGCTAGCTCTTTTAACAGTCATCTCCATCCACCAAACAACGAAACTACAGGTCCCGCTCGGCTAATGCTCCGCCATCCCCAAACTCAGGGGATACAACATGAGGAATGTCATTAACATCATGTATTAATGGGCTGGGGCCAATTTAATGAAATATTATGAACACTGGGTTCCTGCTTAAATCACCCTGTATATTACAAATCGAACACAAAGTGCACACAGTATGTGTAACTTCAGGTTGTGTTGTAAAGTGTCTCACTGTGTTGTCATCAGTCTGCTGCAACAGAGCTCAGAGACTGCATTCTGCTGCTGTAGTCCCTTAGACGACATCACCTGAACCTGCCATTACAGTGCACAAATGCAAGCTGGACCTGGCTCATGGTAGCCCCTGTTCATGCTAAACTCTTCCATGAACGGTTTCAAGTTAAATTACAGAAAAAAACAACTCAGGGGAGAGTATATGTTGATAATAGGATGACAAATTCACAGTTTGGTGTGCCCAAGCATAATTCATCTTCTGAGTATTGGACTGTTCTATCTCCACTTTTGGGTGAAAAAGAGATAATGCACTTTGATGATTCCCATGTTGTATTGCATAGCTTCACATATTTCCATAGTTCTACCTTATTTTCAGGGAATGACATTTCAGAATGTGTTTTGCTCTAAATCATATTTAAACTGCAGCTGGTTCCCTAACTTCAAACCCATCTTCCAAAATACTGGTGTTGATGAACACAGTACACTCCAAAAATCAGGTGATGAACTGGATTTAAACGGGGTTAGAGTTATGATAGGCACATAATCTTACTTAGTACAGCACATGTTTAATCCCACAACCATACAGATATAACTTGACACATTAATATAAAAATATACAGTTGTAAATTCAGCTCAGAAACATATGGTTTAGAAGTTTACACAATTATATAACTTTTTTCTCTTCTATATAAAAAAGTATAATTAGTGATTTTAAGCTTTCCCGGTGGTCAATTGCTGACGTTAATTTCACTCTCATGTTGTTACACTGTATGGATGTCACTAATATTGGTGACATTTCTGAGGTATATTCTGCCTCCATCTTCACAGTTCAAGAATGTAATGTGAGTTTCTATATCTACAAAGAAATTCAACCACCTGACATACTTTGACCCTGAAAACAGAAGCTGCACGTACCTCTGAAATATCAGCAACACCACCGAAATCCACACAGGGTAACAAATGAAGAATGTAATTAATATCTTAAAGTACAGTGGCAAACAAAACCTTAGCATTGTTAGTATAAGCACATACACATTGTCTGCTTAAATATTGCACAATATTCTTTGGTATGAAAAAGTTAAACAGTTCCGTCCAGTGTGACTAGTTAAGACTTTCTTACGTCAATTATTCATGCCCTTACATGTTTCAGTCTTCAGAGACCATCTTCAGAGGGACACCTTTACATCAATACAGTTAGAAGCCACTATTACAGTACATGTTCTAAAAGTTAAAATATAATCATACAATATAAACAATATACAAGTGGCTGTAAAATCTAAAGTCTTTACAACTACAGCAGCTGTTCCAATACATTAAAATATTTATAGTTAGTTTGTTAAGGTGTCCCTCTGAAGATGGTCTCTGAAGACCAAAACATGACGTAAGAAAGTTTTAACTTGTCACACTGGACGGAACTGTTTAACTTTTTTCATAATATTAGTGTGACGGACCAGAATGAAACAAATCACATTCTTTGGTAGTTTAAAATAACACAAGACAACATCAGTGATGTGAAACCTACTCGTACATTGTATAACCACATTGATGATTACAGTAAAACTGAGCAATCGTCTAAATATCTTAAATCTAAGGCTGTAAAAGCAATGAACATGATCATTACCTTCGGCAAGAAGGAAACAGGTTCCTCTGGTATATTGCTTGCTATCTACCAAACTACAAGTTGTTGTATTTCAGAAGTCCACGATCTTCATAAAATATTTGCACACCTACAATAACAGAGCCATAATGGAAAAGAAAAAGAAAAAGAAAAAAAAAGGAAGGAAAAAAACTCACAAGACAGCTGTTCGAAGTTCTGTACTGTGAACATAAATGCAAAGATAAGAGCTGAGATGTAACTGCTACTTACTGGACGGAGAGCAACCATGGTCATGACCTTATTTATGTTAAAACCAACTCTGGATTCCTAACAGTGTAATAAAAATATTTCTTTCTGATCTGCGGCTATAGTGTTCTAGGTATGCAACACTACAGAGCTTTCTAAACTAAGGGGTGAAAACAGTGGCCTTAAAAGGAATCTTTCTTGGATCCATTGAATAACAAAATATTTCTGAACATTACAAAATTTAGTGATAGGAACCAAGATACATTACATCACAACAGTAATACATTGGCAAGAACTGGCATAAATAGCTTGCAGCACTTAGATAATATACTATATTGCATTGCATAATATCCCACCCAACCTCAACTTCAAAGCATCAGGCTGAATTTGGTTTTTAAGCCTTCTGCTCCCCTGTTCCAGGGGGGTCATCTATTGCTGCGTTTTCCAGACTGATCAAGGTCACACAGTAACATGCTGTGATAAAACAAAATAGTTCTCTTTCAGAACACCCTTTTAAGCATATAGTCTTTTCATCTTCCATTAGATGGTGCACCCTGCTGTTCCTTACAGATATATAGACTGTTCACAACTCATTTCTTTCCTGTGGAATATTACAAGTATGTCAGGGTCCTGCAACAAATGGCTGGGCTGGCATTTAAATCAGCACCAGAATTCTTGGGGGTGAAAGTATCAAGCACCCCTCAAATCAAACTGATATTGTGTGGATTTGAATGTTCAGACAATGAATATAAGTTTACTACAATTTGCAAATAAATTATAAAACTCCTTGTTTCAAAGCAGGGCAAAGAACAGGGAGTATGATTTTCAAATGTATGCTCAAACTGAAGAGTCAGACAATCCATCTGTGAAGTAAGGCAAACTCTTAACTTCATGAAAACACTGTCTAGAAAATTCACTGTATAATTATTACATCACTAGTTGTATACATGTCGAGGTTCAAGAAATAATTTTATTTAATAATGTAAATATTTAGTAGTTATCCTGGTGATTTCAAGAAATGTAAAATATTTCATATATTATCACAATGTCTTTATCAGTCATAGTTTTGCAAAACTCTGTTCTTCCTAGCATAAGACAAAATTTTCATTGTTTTGCATATAAAAAAATATCAACTCTAATTTATTTTTTAAGTAAAACAATCTTGCAATTATGTCAACAGTTGAAGTATTATGATTATACTAATTAAAATTAGTATTAGAAACATAACATTTTAATTTCAAAACAGGAAGACAATGATAATATAAAAAAATAACATTTTATATAAATTTCCAAATACAATATGGAAACATGTATCTTAAAATGCAATAGAAGCCATAAACTTTTGGTATACCAGATGGCACTTGATAAATCTGAACCATTCTAAGCTTCAGTAATATGTTATGCACTTATCAGCCTCAAAATTTGTTTATTTAGGATCTGAAGTTTTCAAAACACGGAGACTCATATTCTAGACTTCTGTGCTGTAGCCAGAGCTGGAAATGGAACTAGACACCGCTAGATGTCAACCAATTAGTTCCAGAGCACTTCATTTTGAGGAATCTATTTCCAGTGGCTTAAGATGTCATAACTATCATTCTCAGCAACAGTATGGAAAAAATTCACAATCCTACACTGTAACAACATACTTTTAATGTGAACTGGTCATTTCCCCTGGCTCTTCCTTTCATCTGGAACATCTAATTAGCTCTCAAAGGTCATTTCCACTCCTAGGTACAACACTGTGTCATAGTCTCTTTGGTGGGTACTAACATTCTGGCGGAAAATACTTCCTGTACAGGCTTAGAGCCCTAAGATGGTGTCAGTCCGTTCAGCCAAAATGTTTGTACCCAAAAACCAGACTGGAATATGTTGTCATAATCCAGAAGACTATAATATTAAAATGGGTCAGGTTCACAGTCAGTTTGAAAGTCTCGTACACGAGAATACTCCTTTTTCATCAGCAACATGTCACATTAGAATTCACTTACATTATGTCACAAAGCACAAATAAAAATATTACTAACAAAAGAGTAACAAATGTTGAGATAGAAATTCTTATAAGGTATCAACTTACTGCAAGTAAAAATATTCCACTTAAAAGTAAACAGCAATATTCTGAATTGAGCTTTGTGAGATTTCAAATATCCATCACTACAAATTATGAGCCCTCCGGCAACTTTACTGACACCATTCTTAGTTCAAAGGACAGTACCTGACAGAAACGATGGCTGACACACGGCTTTGATTTCTTGGCTGTATAATGTGATTGCATTATTTTGGTGTATTATGATATAAATATAAACGCCATACGAAGAAACTATGGTAGATGTTAATACATTTTTAAGAATTTCAGATAACCTGGGAATGACATAAACTTTCCTTGTATGAGGCTGTGGAGGCCAATAGAGTTGTGAGACATTGAGGCTCCCACATTTTATAAACAATCAGCTCACAGATGGCGGTGAGGTAATCAGTATTATGGGTCAGCTGCCCCTTAGACCCAAGAAGATTCCTGGTACTCATTTCTGTTAGAGGCTGAGTCGACCCCAGGGCCACAGTGCGGCTGGAAGCATTAGGCCAATTCAAAAATCCAATGACCTCATTGGGAGTCAAAACAGCAACCTTCCAGGTTGTAGCACAGTGCCTCAACCAACTACACTGCTGTATGCCCCCCAGCAAATCAAAATTAAAATTAAATACACAATGAAAGGGAGATTATATTCAATAAATGTGAAATCTGAGGTTCTCACAGTCGCGATTACAAAATGTCAGCAAATTTCTATCAGATCACAAAGTGTCACATCCTAAGAGATGACAGTCTTCAAATTCAGTAAATGCTTGCTACCATACAAAGCACAATAGTGTACTGTCACACCTCCTACCAAAAAACCTAAAGATAATACATTAAAAACTAAGATATTTCATATTCTTTTATTTGGATAACAAATATTGTCTCTTACCCCAAGAGAACATGCACTAAGGATAAAGTTTATGGTCTCCTGTGATGTGACACCACGCAGTTTCGAGATTTACACTTCTACGCTGGAAATGAGGCAGTACATTCCTCCAGAACATCAATAAATTTCTACCAGACAATATGGCATCATGTCCAAGGAAGACAGTACTCTTCATTTGTAATACTGCTGTGACAGTTGGTAATACTGAACTTCTGCAGTTTATCATACAGTATTCAAAACAGAACATCTTTTGGAAACTGGGCTCTGCTTCTGCTAGGAGGTAAAAAGGTGAGGACATAAAGAGACTAGTTTCCAAAATATTGTCTCTTGTTTGGAACAATAAGGTGATGAGAGAAATCAAGAAACCCAAATAATACTGTTACCATGGCCATACTAAAAACATACATCAAAGACTCTGATTCAGGGCTTTAAACCTTGAATATGCAGACTTTACAGCACTTTCAAGAGTAAATATTCCTCCCAGTACAACAAACACGGTGCATACAACTTGAGCAGATAAGCTACCATGTTTGGGAAACCAAAGAGTATAGATACCAAAAATTTCAGTAACCACGCCAACAGTAAATGTCAATACACCCAAAAAATTGTGAAACAGTTTCATTTTAGCAGGTTTTAAATACTGATTTAATCTAAACGAATACAGTGTTATAACCCCTCCACTACTAGTGATTCCAACAGAAACAAGAAAAACTAAACCAAGTATTGAATGCCATGATTTAAAATGGCTCTTATTATGTATATTTTTATTAATTACTATAACTAAGAAACCTGTAAATATAAATGCAGCAGCTATTGCCTGTAAAATCCAATGAAGTCGAACTCTTCCTTGACGACTGAGTTTTGAAGCAATTATGTTATCTTGCGACATGATCATTACAGCCTCTGCCATCAACAGAAGGGACTGGAATAGAGACAAAACCTAACTTACTTACTTACTTGTGGAACTGAGCCCTTCTTGAGGAAACACCAATTCTACAGCTACTCAAGAACTTCCCAGCATTTTATGGAACTGGAAAGTTCATTACCGTGTTCACGAGAGTTCTCCACTGGTCCCTATCCTGAGCCAGATCAATCCAATCCATACCACCCCATCATAGCTCTCTAAGATCCATTTTAATATTGTCCACACACCTACGCCTTGGTCCTCCCAGTGGCCTCTTTCCTTCTGGCTTCCCCACCAATATCCTATATGCATTCCTCTTCTCCTCCATTCATGCTACATATTTTATCTCATCCTTGTTAATTAAGTTTTCATTGACTTGATCTCGTTTGGTTTGGTAACATTCAATTGCTACCAGCTTTGAGGAGCCATCACAGTAATGAGAAATTTTATATTTGTCTACACTTGTCTGAACATAACATTATTTTGCGTTTTCTTAAACTATTGCCACACTTGCCAATCCTGCAAGTGCTAATGTTGAAGATAAATAAGATTACAGCATATTCTTGTAATTCAAGGCTGTTTATGTATTACTGAAAACAGCAGTCCCCAAAGTGGGTAGTACTGCCCCCAGTAGGGTGGTGGATTATCAGGTGGGGCATTAAGAAGCAAGTGGGTGGAAGGAGGCCCTGGAGGTGGGCCCCTCTGAGTGCGTTAATTGCCTACTTACGACTTAAGTGACTATACACCAGACACAGGGAAACTGGTATCACTTCATCAAGCCTACCCATTGCATTAAGAATTTACTAACAGCATAGTATTTCCTGGGTGTGGTTTCTTATTTTATTATTATTTTCCTCGGTGGGTTGTGCAAACCGCTATTCTGAAGAATGCTTTTTATACGGTTGGGCACGGGCACTGGGAGTGAGGTTATGGAACCAAGCGGGCGTTGGTCCCAAAAAGCTTGGGAACCACTGATTTGCAGCACAGTTAAAAGTGTATATGATCATAGGATATTATAATACCTTGAACTACTAGGACCTAGTGAATACCACACAACTCCATGTTACTTAAACGAATAGTTTAAACTCGTAAAACCACACTTTAACTATCTAAGTAAGGTTAGGTTCAAAACAATCCTTCATACGTGGAACTGAAATTACACATCAACTCACCCCAACTGTCATACACGTTGGATGCCATGAAAATAAACTGTAGTCTTCAAAGCAAAGAAATATTATGTATATTGTAAAAACCCCGAATATCAAGTGACTTAGCACGCTCATGGCGGAGCCGATTAAACTGTTTGTCTTGTCGGCCTTATCATGTAATGTACCATCTTGCTGCTGACCCGCGTCCTTTCGATTCAGTGCAACTGCAGTGTTTGTTTTGCTTTGTTCCATACGTCCACTTCCATATGATAATACTTCCATCTGTTTTGTTTCTGCGTCACTCTTTCTTCCCTATTAAAATGTCACTATACCAGATAAATGCAACGAACATCCTTGTTTCTGATATAGTTACATGTCCATTACCAGTACTTCGTATCCAATATTTCAAAGGCAGAATACCTGCAATATCTATATGCTACTTAGCATGTTTATTTAGACGAGGAACTATCGTTACACAGACAACCATATAGTTTCTGTTGGTTCAAATGTCTGAGCAGACATCATATCAATTACATAATTTTTAATTAGCAGTAACAATTCTTTTGACCTCAGCGCAGCCAGACAAAATGCCCGACGAATTATCCAAGCACGGTGACTGTAGCAGAACTAAAAATACCTTGAGCAGTATGAAGTACAACTATTTTTAACACATGGTTGGCTCGACTCTATAATAAAATAAAAAAAGTAAAAGTTATTACTTTTACTTTAAGCATGTAGTGACTTCTTAATTGCGGGAATCGGTGATAATATTAAGTTATTTGTAGTTACGACCTGTAGATGGTTAATACGTCTATTCAACAATCCTAACCACGTCTGTGGTCACTCATGCGCGTAACAATATAGCGACACGTCAACCCGTTACTAGACAACAACTTGTTGCGTAACAACGCGTCAATAAACTCTGCCAGCCAGACAAGGAATTGTTCTCTAGCAACACGACGTCCGTTCTCGGCTATATAAGCAAGGCGATTACAGGTGCCGCTATCAGTTGATACTCAGTGTTCGTTGCAAGAGTATGGAACATGGTAGGAGTAGCACTCTTGGTTATTTTCCGGACAACATGCAAAGTGATAGTTCTTCTTCTGATAAACACCGAGACAACACTGAAGCCTCGTACACCTGCGGTTGCTTCGGGTGGGTACGAAGTTGGATATGTAAGAAGGTAAGCTAATTTCAGACATGTTCATACTGAAAAAAAAAAAAGTGATTGTTGGATGTGGTATGCCTCAGATGTATGATGTCTGGTTTTGTTATGAATTTTAATATTTTTTAATGTAACTGTTTGGATGCTATGGCTTGCCAGTGTGTGTGGAATGTCAAGGTGTGAAGTTGACAGTGGTTTTTCCACGACTCATGTGTGTTGTCCTGACAAATTGAGCTATCTGTGAGAGGCCTGGTTATATATTTTATTGGACCAAGGACGAAGGATATGTAGTCATAATGAATTTGTAATATGCGACACGTTTTACATGCAGCCCTACAGGGAGATGATTGGATCCATGAGGTGAAAATAAATGTAAATATAAATCATGTTGACTGAAACATGTGTTTTTGGAAAATTTTTGAAGTAAATAATGTACGAATATAGAATTCGTAAGCAGTTTACTGACTAAAATATGAACCGAGGCTTCGATAAAATTCGTTTTCCTTTTCAGAAATGTGTGGACAGTGATGGCGATTGTTATGAGAAGAAATGTCCAGAGAACAACACGGAAGAGGCCGCGAAACACTTCCCAGACTCGTCCACTAGTGGCTGCTTCGAGTGGCTCAGAGGATGGGTATGTAAGAAGGTAAGCAAAGTTTAGACATGTTTATACTGAAATTACAAAAGCAGATTATCACGTGCTTTCAACATTCCGTACGTATATGATTATATCACAAAATTATTCAGGAAACAAGCAGAAGTCATACAAAATCATGATAACGAAAATGTTCACAATATTGGACAAGGCGAAGCCCGATATAGAAAGTATAAGAGGCTTAAACATTGCGGCGGTCAAGCATACGACCGTTCAAGTGACTAAACTGCCGTTGTAGTGGAAGCTACTAGAAATAGGGCATAATCCTCTATACTGAACCTGGCCTGACAGAGGCCCTGTATATATTTTCTATATATTTATTTAATAACATGTTTAACATGTAAAATATAAATATCCTTTACATTATGTTAAATGACTTACTACTGCAGACAATGACTTTGACAAAAGAGAGACCCATCTTCTCGTCAGAGAGGGCGCCCCACAGAAATAAGACCGAAACTGTCAAACAGTAATAAATATCTGGTCATAAACCCCAGACTGGGCTCGACACCAAGACTGACTGACTGGCTGACCGTCAGTTGCAATGTAACTTTGACTGTAATTGAAACATATGTTTCTCGCAAATTGTGAAATTAGATGTGTTGTAAATAGTGTCACGTCTATGGGGGCATGCGGTAGCGTAGTGGTTGAGGCACTATGCTACAAGCCGGAAGGTCGAGGGGTTCAAGTCCCGATGAGGTCATTGGATTTTTTCAGTTCACTTAATCCTTCCAGCCGCACTATGGCCCTGCGTTCGACTCAGCTTCTAACAGAAATGAGTACCAGGGATTAATTAAATAATTTCCCTTGGGAAACGCGCGGCCAGCGCGTAAGGCTGACAACATTACCGCCATCTTTGAGCCGATTGTCTAGATAATGTGGGACCCTCAACGTCTCACAACCCTATGGGCCTCCACGGCCTGTTACAGGGATAGCTTTACTTTACTTATGAGTGGCTATAGACGGAATTCCGGTCTGGTGACTCGTTCTATTGACCACTTTAACACACGCCATCGCTAATATCCACAATTTACACACAACTAGAATCCACGCTAACTGTATTCCAGACAGCAGTGTCTCCACTAGTCGTTTCCAAATAATGGCTTCTAACAGTGGAGATTCTTCAGCTTCCGTACTCACGCCATTCGTGGCTGGCCACTCTCTCACAACTGAACTTAGCTGGCTGTTAAACTGCTGCTGGCCCTCAACAGCATCGTGATTCTTGGTTTCGAGTCCCACGGGACTCATGACTATAGTTTATGTCTAACGGCTCTGGGAGACTTCCAGACTCTGAGCAAAGTCAAAGTCAAAGTGGTTTTACGACTGGCGGTTTACCACCGATCAGGACCACAATTTTTAACTGAAGTCTTTTCGGTCATAGTCCTTAAGTAATAGCCCGTTTATAACCATTAAGAAAACACAGCTTTATATTGTGTATAGTGTATAGTGAGGGCGTTACCAAGCAACGGCCACTGTTTACAGAGTCACCGCTTAGCGACGAGTCTATACGCCACAATATTGTGACATGTTGCGCAATGGAGAACGCCCCCGCCCTCCCCACGTGCGTGCCACGTCACAGTAGGAAGCGGTGTCACGTCACATCTGGAAGCCGCGTCACGTCACAGTGCGGGGGGGGGAGGGCGGAGCGCCGACTCACCCGACACGCCACCGCTGGGGAGGGAGGGGGCGTCCTCCATTGCGCAACACGTCACATTATTGTAAAGTGGATAGACACAGCATTGCTAGGTAACTGACAGCGAAACACCCCGCGACCGTTGCTATGCAATCAGTCGGTAAACACGTTCCAACAATATAGAACAGAACAGATGTCAGTATTTGGGAGTATCTTGGATTATTCGGGAGTGTTTGAGTGTTTAAGTGACAGGAAAAGAGTTCTCGGTGGAAGATAGCCACGGAATGCACGTCGAGCAAACACTTTGGTGTGATTTGAAGACTTTATGTGTGCTGTAGTACAGTGATATTGGGAGTGTGTGATTGAGACGTTTATAGTTCCTGTGTAAAATCCGTTAACAGGAAAGGGAGAGTGAAAACACTGTCAAGGCTTAGCCATAGTTCAGATCTGTTACCTAGCAACGAATAGTGAATGCATATAGAAGATTTTATTTATGTGTTATAATTGCAGTAATCCTTAGAGTGTTGTAGTTATTTGTAGTTACGAC
Organism: Cryptotermes secundus; assembly: GCF_002891405.2. NCBI lineage: Eukaryota > Metazoa > Arthropoda > Insecta > Blattodea > Kalotermitidae > Cryptotermes > Cryptotermes secundus. The sequence continues at coordinate 281,446 of NW_019738356.1, forward strand.
TTGTAGGTTGTTAATTAAACCAATTAACAATCCGAACGGCGTCTTCAGTAGCCAAACATAAGACAGTACTTACTTACTTATGAAGCTGAGCCCTTCTTGAGGAAAAGCCAAATCTGCAGCTAATCAAGAATTTCCCAGCATTTTATGGAATCCTAATGTTCATTACCGTGTTCACAAGAGCCCGCCACTGGTCCATATCCCGAGCCATATCAATCCAATCCATAGCATCCCATCCCATCATATCTCTCTAAGATTCATTTTAATATTGTCCATCCACCTACGTCTTGTTCTTCCCTTCTGGCTTTCCCACCAATAACCTATATGCCTGGCATGACCAACTTCAAACAGGTTGTGATCTACTACTACTATCGTCGTACCGCGCTTTAAGCAACAATATTGGTAAAAATAACACGACACATGATGTTTGTTGTAAAAGCAACGTACACTGAAAGTACAGACTACTTTAATATGTATTTTCCCTTCAAAATCTGAATATAATCATATTACAAGTGAATTTACATGCTTTTCATGCATAATTTCCTTATAGGCCTATGAGATCGACCAAAAATCGTCCCGCGATCGACATGCCTGCTATATGCATTCCTTTTCTCCCCCATTCGTACTACATGCCCTGCTCACCTCATCTTCAAAGACATTATTATATGAAATATATACAATGCCTAGAAACAAAAGGAAAATGAAATATTATATCTAATAGGAATTTGATGAGATGACAGACTTGTAGCACACCTTGAACACATCATATTAGTGTAAGGCTTGAAGGCGAGAGACCTACCTGATCACCCAGGCATACTGTACATCACAGGATAATATTAATATTCATAGATAGTTTGTGAGGTTGTGGGTTTTATTTATCTGAGGATAATGGAAAGTATCATATTCTTATGCACACGTCAACGGAACTTCGTTGCGACTTGGCATGGGGATATACAACAAAGAAATACGTACTGTCAAGTATTCCTGATTGACGTGAATAATAAAGGGTTCTGGGTTCGATGAACAGATTTACTGGACACGCACAAGTTGTAAATACAAATAATTATAAATCTGTAAAGATTACAGCGGCTGTAACATACAAAGTCATCGGCGTCTGCTTGCTCAGTCGTTGTTCGGTAACGAATCTTATCTGGTTAACACTTCAACTATTGAACTGCATTTCGATTTTTTTCGAATGACTTTCTCGATGCCTTAAACAATATCTGCCTCACGAATTCACGAATCCACTGATTTTTATAAGTACCATGCGGTCCTCACTGAAGTCACCAGGTCGAAGGGCTCCATTACGGTTTCCCATGAATCTGTTGTCTCGGAATCTTGTGTTAATTCGGGGAAACGCTTGTTCGTTTCAGCGAAAATTGTTTTAACCATTAATCGAGTAGCAATGGATTATATTCGTTTCAGCTACCATTCCGGTTTCTAGGCAATGTTCACTAAACCGTTGCCTAGCAAATGATCATACTTGGCACAATACATTGTGTGTGCATGTGTGTGTGTGTGTGTGTGTGTGTGTGAAGCAGCTTACCATGGTATAGTTGTTCGAATCGAAGAACACTCACAACGAATATGAATTCTGTGATGCCGCAAACTACTCTTGAATCACGTAATACCGACGGTGATTAAGAAGCCCCTTAGCTACCAGATAATGACCACATTGCGATGTTCTGTTTCGCAGGTGCCTCGGAACGACAGAAGAGGCGCCGGGAGTAGAGCGACCGACGAGAACGACAGCCCAGCGGCTAGTCAGGGCGTTAGCACAGTCACTGACGAGGATGACAGCCCAGCAATTGGTCAGAGGGACAACACAGTCACTGACGAGGATGACAGCCCAGCAATTGGTCAGGGGGACAACACAGTCACAGATCACGTCAACAACCCTGCGATTGGTCAGGGTGACAGCACAACCACCGACAAGGACGACAAATCAGCAATTGGTCAGGGTGACAGCCCAGCGATTGGTCAGGTCGACGACAGGACAGCGATCGGAAACGGGGACAGGCGCAGCGACAGGTATGTATACTTCTAGTGTCTGACTCGGGGTTTCAATCCATGAGGTACATCGGCTGCTCGCGTGCACTGAACTGGCACCGTGTAAGATATGGGACGTACATGAGCACTCCACAAGTTTCATATCAGAACACTGCTATATCTTGCGGATATGGACGTAAGAAGTTATTGTCATGCAGCCGAGTAAGCAGATGAAGATGAATGCATATAATACGTGTATTTCATACTCTAAAATACAGGTACATCTTCTGTTGGTCTAATTGTTATGAATGAGAGAAGCTTTTCGAAAATTTCTCTTTCTTTTTAATACTGATGCTTGCGTAGTTTAACTCAGTCACTCCATCGGACTGTCTAGGTAGTACGAGTGCAGCTAATTAGACCATAGCCACTCTGTGCTTCATAAAATAAAAGTCACCACGACAAACATTCATATAAATCTGCATAAGTAAAGCAATTATGAACTGCAACTCCCTTTACTTTCGTTCGAGTGTACAATCCTACCTGAATATTAAACCACTAGTGGGTCCAAGCCCTCTCTTTGCTCATGCCTGCTAGTTCATCAGTGAAATCGCCTGATCCATTGAATTGGAAGCGAGAGTTACATAATTCCACTTTACTTCGATCCTCCATATCTTCCATCCGTAACGCTGTTCCATCTGCCGATGTGTTTCTCAATACAACCAATTTATGATGCGCAACATTCGAGTAACCAAGTGTGACTACTTGGCAGACCACTTTGAATTATGCCACGTATCTGTTTGTTATTACTGAATTTTTCTTCCGGGGTCCAATTAGCTTCCTGAGGATAACTCAGGAGCTATTTCAAGGAAATAGCGGCTCCGGTCTAAAACACCGAGATTAACGGCCGTGAGGATCCGTTGCGCTGACCAAATGACAGCCTCTGTCCACAAAAGTTGCCACTACCTTCGCCGACAAGCGGCGGTCGCTCGGTCTGTATAGTTCGCTTGCGGACTACAGATCACGGAATTTGTTTGTTTTAGAGTTTGTTCTTTATTTACCGATACTACTTCGGTATGTAGACTGTGTAGAGTCAGATTGTAGTGTGATTGAAGAACTGGAATGACCTGGACTGAATTGGTCCAGGACTAATTCAGGAATTTGACTTGAGGGACTAAGAAGAACAACGAAACCCCACAGGCTGGACAGCTAATATCCCGGCAAAGATTCGAACATAGGGCCTTCCAAAATGAAATTTAGAACCCTGACATCCACATGTTCTATAAGATTTGGTGTTATGACTGTGTGTATAGTAGAAAGAAGCCCTAGCAATTAATTTTTTTTCCTGTGGCGCTACAGCCCCAATTTGGGCCTAGGCCTACCTCCATGAAACTCTCCGTTTCACTTCGGTTTACTAGATCTTACACATACGGTAGGACTCCTTGGGCGAGTGATCAGCTCGTCGCAAGGCCTCTACCTGTAGACAAAAACAGAAAAACGAACACAAACATCCATGCCCTGAGTGGGATTCGAACCCACGATCCCGGCTTCCGAGCGAGCGAAGACAGTGCATGCCTTAGACCGCTCGGCTACCGTGACCGGCAGCAATTAAATATACATGTACATCTACTGATTGTGTGATGAACCTCGCTTTGTGTTTACAGGAATGAAGTCAACCCAGTGATACATAACAGAGGTGACCAGTGCGATTTCTCCACCGATGCAGCTTTCATATTTCAAGAAGGAGAGAAGCACTTCTTAGTGGTATCTGTGGAGCTGATCATGACGGGCGCAGGGACAAAGAACGACGAAGCAGAAAACAAAGTGCCTGAAGAAGACAAAAACGGACAGACACTTAGTTTACATGCTTCTGAAGTCAATGAAAATGCGTCGTCATCAACAGAAGTAGGGTCCTTGAACACAAATGTAGAGCAGGTAAGGAACTGTGAGTATTTTTGTAGCTGGGAGGTTAATAGGAAAGCTGGCTGTGAGGATACAACGAAATGGATAGAATCGCCCTTGGAATATAGAGGAGTTCCGTGGAAACCTCATATACCTGTTTCCTATTGTAAAGATTTCCACCTCTTCCACTGATCTCAGTCATGGTGTAGGCTAAGGCGCGCTGTTTCCTAACAATCCAGTAAGGGTTTGTTCCTTCGTAGCCCAGAAGGGATGTTATTTGTTCGCGTTTCATCTGTGCTTGTTTTGTTCTGGAAAGGGACAACCCTCGACATGGGCCGAACAGCCCCCCTTCTCCGGGCAAGGATACTTACCAAACTTCGAGGTCCCGCGTTCAGAAACTTATTTCGAATTGCAACAGTATAGGGAAGGGGCAAAGGCAGTGTAGTTGGTTGAGGCACTATGCTACAAGCCGGAAGGTCGCGGGATCAAATCCCGATGAGGTGTATTTTTTTCAATTGATCTGATCCTTCCAGCCGCACTATGGCCCTGGGGTCGACTCAGCCTCTAACAGAAATGAGTACCAGGAATAATCTTGGGGGTAAAGAGCGGCCGAAGCGTAAGGCTTATAACTTCACCGCCATCTGTGAACCGATTGTCTAGAGAAAATTTAAGAACCTCAACATCTTACAACCCTATGGGCCTCCACGGCCTGATACAGGGACAACTTTACTTACTTTTACTGGTCAGGGAGCCTCTTCCGGAATGCTGTGGATAAAGCAGTAGAAAATATTTAAGATATAAAAACAAAATGTAAGTTAGCTTATGGGCTAGTGAGCAGGACTCGTTTCTCAGTGCTCACGTGATCAGACAGCACGCGGGTCTCACTACTCGTACTAATATTGCTTGAAACTTTGAGTGGGTTACCTGTGTTATCAACATCAACTCCATCGTCTCATTACAGACTCTGATAAAATTCTAATTAATCAAGAACCGGCTTCATTTACGTAATGCTTGCAGACTTCGTTGCGACTAGGCATGGGGACATACAACAAAGAAATACGTACTGTCATGTATTCCTGATTGACGTGAATAATAATGGGTTCTGGGTTCGATGAATAGATTTACTGGACACGCACAAGTTGTAAATACAAATAATTATAAATCTGTAAAGATTACAGCGGCTGTAACATACAAAGTCATCGGCGTCTGCTTGCTCAGTCGTTGTTCGGTAACGAATCTTATCTGGTTAACACTTCAACTATTGAACTGCATTTCGAATTTTTTCGAATGACTTTCTCGATGCCTTAAACAATGTCTGCCTCACGAATTCAGGAATCCACTGATTTTTATAAGTACCACGCGGTCCTCACTGAAGTCACCAGGTCGAAGGGCTCCATTACGGTTTCCCATGAATCTGTTGTCTCTGAATCTTGTGTTAATTCGGGGAAACGCTTGTTCGTTTCAGCGAAAATTGTTTTAACCATTAATCGAGTAGCAATGGATTATATTCGTTTCAACTACCATTCCGGTTTCTAGGCAATGTTCACTAAACCGTTGCCTAGCAAATGATCATACTTGGCACAATACATTGTGTGTGCATGTGTGTGTGTGTGTGTGTGTGTGTGTGAAGCAGCTTACCATGGTATAGTTGTTCGAATCGAAGAACACTCACAACGAATATGAATTCTGTGATGCCGCAAACTACTCTTGAATCACGTAATACCGACGGTGATTAAGAAGCCCCTTAGCTACCAGATAATGACCACATTGCGATGTTCTGTTTCGCAGGTGCCTCGGAACGACACAAGAGGCGCCGGGAGTAGAGCGACCGACGAGGATGACAGCCCAGCAATTGGTCAGGGGGACAGACCCAGCGACAGGTATGTATACTTCTAGTGTCTGACTCGGGGTTTCAATCCGTGAGGTACATCGGCTGCTCGCGTGCACTGAACTGGCACCGTGTAAGATATGGGACGTACATGAGCACTCCACAAGTTTCATATCAGAACACTGCTATATCTTGCGGATATGGACGTAAGAAATTATTGTCATGCAGCCGAGTAAGCAGATGAAGATGAATGCATATAATACGTGTATTTCATACTCTAAAATACAGGTACATCATCTGTTGGTCTAATTGTTATGAATGAGAGAAGCTTTTCGAAAATTTCTCTTTCTTTTTAATACTGATGCTTGCGTAGTTTAACTCAGTCACTCCATCGGACTGTCTAGGTAGTACGAGTGCAGCTAATTAGACCATAGCCACTCTGTGCTTCATAAAATAAAAGTCACCACGACAAACATTCATATAAATCTGCATAAGTAAAGCAATTATGAACTGCAACTCCCTTTACTTTCGTTCGAGTGTACAATCCTACCTGAATATTAAACCACTAGTGGGTCCAAGCCCTCTCTTTGCTCATGCCTGCTAGTTCATCAGTGAAATCGCCTGATCCATTGAATTGGAAGCGAGAGTTACATAATTCCACTTTACTTCGATCCTCCATATCTTCCATCTGTAACGCTGTTCCATCTGCCGATGTGTTTCTCAATACAACCAATTTATGATGCGCAACATTCGAGTAACCAAGTGTGACTACTTGGCAGACCACTTTGAATTATGCCACGTATCTGTTTGTTATTACTGAATTTTTCTTCCGGGGTCCAATTAGCTTCCTGAGGATAACTCAGGAGCTATTTCAAGGAAATAGCGGCTCCGGTCTAAAACACCGAGATTAACGGCCGTGAGGATCCGTTGCGCTGACCAAATGACAGCCTCTGTCCACAAAAGTTGGCACTACCTTCGCCGACAAGCGGCGGTCGCTCGGTCTGTATAGTTCGCTTGCGGACTACAGATCACGGAATTTGTTTGTTTTAGAGTTTGTTCTTTATTTACCGATACTACTTCGGTATGTAGACTGTGTAGAGTCAGATTGTAGTGTGATTGAAGAACTGGAATGACCTGGACTGAATTGGTCCAGGACTAATTCAGGAATTTGACTTGAGGGACTAAGAAGAACAACGAAACCCCACAGGCTGGACAGCTAATATCCCGGCAAAGATTCGAACATAGGGCCTTCCAAAATGAAATTTAGAACCCTGACATCCACATGTTCTATAAGATTTGGTGTTATGACTGTGTGTATAGTAGAAAGAAGCCCTAGCAATTAATTTTTTTTCCTGTGGCGCTACAGCCCCAATTTGGGCCTAGGCCTACCTCCATGAAACTCTCCGTTTCACTTCGGTTTACTAGATCTTACACATACGGTAGGACTCCTTGGGCGAGTGATCAGCTCGTCGCAAGGCCTCTACCTGTAGACAAAAACAGAAAAACGAACACAAACATCCATGCCCTGAGTGGGATTCGAACCCACGATCCCGGCTTCCGAGCGAGCGAAGACAGTGCATGCCTTAGACCGCTCGGCTACCGTGACCGGCAGCAATTAAATATACATGTACATCTACTGATTGTGTGATGAACCTCGCTTTGTGTTTACAGGAAAGAAGTCCACCAACCAGTGATACATAAGAGAGGTGACCAGTGCGATTTCTCCACCGATGCAGCTTTCATACTTCAAGAAGGAGAGAAGCACTTCTTAGTGGTATCTGTGGAGCTGGTCATGACGGGCGCAGGGACAAAGAACGACGAAGCAGAAAACAAAGTGCCTGAAGAAGACAAAAACGGACAGACACTTAGTTTACATGCTTCTGAAGTCAATGAAAATGCGTCGTCATCAACAGAAGTAGGGTCCTTGAACACAAATGTAGAGCAGGTAAGGAACTGTGAGTATTTTTGTAGCTGGGAGGTTAATAGGAAAGCTGGCTGTGAGGATACAACGAAATGGATAGAATCGCCCTTGGAATATAGAGGAGTTCCGTGGAAACCTCATATACCTGTTTCCTATTGTAAAGATTTCCACCTCTTCCATTGATCTCAGTCATGGTGTAGGCTAAGGCGCGCTGTTTCCTAACAATCCAGTAAGGGTTTGTTCCTTCGTAGCCCAGAAGGGATGTTATTTGTTCGCGTTTCATCTGTGCTTGTTTTGTTCTGGAAAGGGACAACCCTCGACATGGGCCGAACAGCCCCCCCTTTCCGGGCAAGGATACTTACCAAACTTCGAGGTCCCGCGTTCAGAAACTTATTTCGAATTGCAACAGTATAGGGAAGAGGCAAAGGCAGTGTAGTTGGTTGAGGCACTATGCTACAAGCCGGAAGGTCGCGGGATCAAATCCCGATGAGGTGTATTTTTTTCAATTGATCTGATCCTTCCAGCCGCACTATGGCCCTGGGGTCGACTCAGCCTCTAACAGAAATGAGTACCAGGAATAATCTTGGGGGTAAAGAGCGGCCGAAGCGTAAGGCTTATAACTTCACCGCCATCTGTGAACCGATTGTCTAGAGAAAATTTAAGAACCTCAACATCTCACAACCCTATGGGCCTCCACGGCCTGATACAGGGACAACTTTACTTACTTTTACTGGTCAGGGAGCCTCTTCCGGAATGCTGTGGAGAAAGCAATAGAAAATATTTAAGATATAACAACAAAATGTAACTTAGCTTATGGGCTAGTGAGCAGGACTCGTTTCTCAGTGCTCACGTGATCAGACAGCACGCGGGTCTCACTACTCTTACTAATATTGCCTGAAACTTTGAGTGGGTTACCTGTGTTATCAGCATCAACTTCATCGTCTCATTACAGACTCTGATAAAATTCTAATTAATCAAGAACCGGCTTCATTTACGTGATTCTTGCAGGCTACTACTTCTTGAGATTTATACCGTCGCCAATACTGTAAATGCTGGTAGGCAAATAATGTTTCGTACGCTGTATGTACTCGTGTCTGTTATCTGTCTTCCTACCAAATGTTGGATACATCGCCCAAATTAATTTTTTTTTATTTCCGTCCAGCTGAGAGCAACAACAAAATTTGCAGGTTGATATTCATCATTCTACAGCAATATAACCTCAAATAGTTGCATAAATTTTGAAAATATATTAATACACATCATTTCAACATCCTCCATGGAAGGGAGTTACTGTATCTCAAAAGATAATTCATTCGACATGCTGTAACAATCAACAATCGATATCTCGAACAGAAATGTAATTGCAGGTGGATGTACCTATATACGCGTATAGCCATAGACATATTACGATCTATTAAAACTGCTTTCTCAGTATATCATTAAGTTCAACTATACAATGATAGGAAGGCTTGTGTATATAAAGGGCACAGTTACCATCTTGTGAACTATGAAAACAGAATCTGACGAATATAATTTGTCAAAGAATGCTTCAAAATACGGCATATTTCATCTGTTGTTCCATTTATTGAATCCTTTCTCTTTAATGTCACTGCCTGCAAACGTGACAGTTTTCTGATTGTCTTCGATTGTTTCAGGGGCACATGAAACTGCGACAACAAAACAGAGCCAGACAGTTGAGGGCACTGGAAAAGAACAATAGAAGCCAAAGGAAGATCCTTAGAATCCTGACAGAAGTAAGTAGGTCTACGGCATGTAAGAACGGTACAATTCTATATGGAGGTTATAATGACTTGTCTTGATTCTTGGAAAGAGGTGAAGCGAGGTTAGGAATGCCAAGTCTTACAATTAACTGAAATATGCTACGCTATTTTGTTTACATCTTCTGTTGTTTGTTACAGAAGCACTGGTTTGTTCCATAACTATTTTTTAAATTCGCTTAGTGGGGGTGGTGTCCAACTGGGTCCACTCGGCACGGCGGCCACTGATTGGCCTATTGTAGCCTGCTTCGGGTGATTATGATGATGTAGAATTTGGTGGAATGAAGATTGGCAGGGGAAACCGAAATACTCGGAGAAAATTTTCTCCACCACAAATTCCACTTGACCAAACCCGGGATCGAACCCGGGCCGCCGTGGTGGGAAGCCAGCGACTAACCGCTTGAGCTATGGCGCGGCCTTGTTCCATAACTTACTGTGTCTGTCTTTTATTGTGAGATATTATTCTTTGTTCGATCATTGTATCTCTGAACATGAGTTTATTCTGTGGTTGGCTTTAATGTTTTCAGAGGAAAGGCGCACATCTTGAGAAGGAATTCGAGAGTCTAAGAAAAGTATACGCTCTATCCCTGAAGAAGTACATGATAATTATGAAGAAACAGAGTAGAAGAATGGAGATGCTAATTAAATGTATAAGAGCTGTAAGTACTGCCTATCAGAAGAATTTAATTTACATAATATTCTATTACATTTATCTCAGCAGCCCCAGTTTATAGAAATTGAAAATCTGAACGTCTCTTTTATATTCCTTTAAATTAGTCATCAATGTAATTGGACCAGTAGCGGCTCCTAACACGGTGGTCGGCTCTCTTGTGTTATAAAACGGGGAAACCCGTGAGAAGGCCTTCAAGAGCGACTCCTACTAAACGGGTAGCATTTTGCTTCATATTCAGAAGGTCGGGGGTTTATATCATGTGATAGAAACCGGCTAGCGTGCCTTTCTTCGGTGCTCCAGGCGCGTCCGTGGTATTTCCATGATAACGTCGGATGGCAAGTGGTAGTGAAAAATGAATTGGAGAGGATGTGGAAGGAAGTGGTTGAACCGTAATCTGTGATATTATTTCGATGTTTATCTGGAGGGAGGACTGAGAGAAACAAAGAAAACCTCAGGCACGATAGCCGATCCCCGTCTTGGAGACTCCCCGAATTAGCTGCAGGAACGCTCCTTCGGCCGCGAGTAATTCATTATTGCCTTATCATCTTACCATTCTACGCTATACAAAGTGAGACACTGGCAGCGTTGTCAGATGAACCGCAAATAAACAAAATAAATAATTAATACAGGGTGTACCAAAATGATTGGAGCAGTTTGAAGCGGCCATAACGGCTTTCGATATGCATGCAGAAGTATGTTTCCCACATGGAATGAAACAGCAGGTATTCAAGTTTTGATCGCGTGCGCAATCCCACTTCCCCCCCCTCTCTCTTTATCGGTCCGTGACGTCACAAAGATAAAATGGCGACTCCGGAGCAGAAAGCGTTTCGTGTGTTGTAGTTTGCGAAGCATGAATCAGGTGTTCCTGTTCAGCAGGCCTTCCGGCGACAATTCTAGAATGATCCCGCATCTGCCAACAGCATTAGGCGTTCGTATCAGCAGTTTGAGATAAAGGGGTGCCTTTAAAAAAGGAAAAAAAAAATTGCAGGACGTCCGTGTGTGTCAGAAGAAAGTGTGGAACGAGTGAGAGAGTCCTTTCTTCGCAGTCCGAAGAAATCTGCGAGCCTTGCGGGTCGTGAATTGGAGATGTGAACTATGAGTGTGTGGGGGGAGGGTGTTGCGGGAGACTGGAAATGAAGCCCTATCGTCTCCACTCGGTGAAATTTCTTCAGTCATTTTGGTACACGGTGTAGAGAATGTGATTGCATTTAGAGCATACAAAAACAGCAGGGAATATTGCTGTCCCACAATTTCAACATATAAAACAGGGCAAAGAAGAGTGATATGTTCTAGAATATATCGCCGTGTAGTCCTTTGAAAGTCAACCGGCGTTTCGAAGGAAAATATTGCCTCCATCCTCAGGGTCGAAGAATAAGCCAAGGGAGCTCAGTTATCCACATGCTTTCCAGTAGGTTTCTTTCTCTCCTTATTCTTCGACCTTGACGACGTAAGCGATAAGTTACTTCGAAACATCAGTTGATTTTCAAAGGACTACACTGCATTATAGTGCTCTTCATAACTATTGCTGTGGGAATCTAATTTCCTACAAAAACAGGACAAATTGTGACAAGTGTTGTGTTTGGAACGTTTCAGGACCTCCCAGATTCAGATGAGGATGATGAGTGAGAATTGTGACCGCGGGAAGATCACTGCGTTTGAGAAACTTCGGCTGTACATGCTGTACTTGCGCTGACGACGCGACACCCTCTATCCGCTGAAGTTGGTACTAACTTTACCGATAAGCGGCGGTCGCTCGGTCGCTTGCGGACTGGAACCACGGAGTTTGTTTTGTTTTAGAATAAGTTTTTCTTTTCCTTCTATAGTAAGTAAATGATTTATTGTAGGATTTATTTTTATATTATTTATCATACGATCTTGTTCAATAAAAGAATGCAAATTTACGCCTTGTGGTTTACTGTTTTCGCTTCAACACCTGAAATCATTAAAAGTTCATATTTCTGACTAACGTCTGTTTATATATAATTTTAATGTAACGTCCGTTCTTTGCCATTTCGCAATTAGTTCGTGGGAGGGCCGATGGAGACGCCACTTGACTTGTATATGCGCTGACCGCAGAATGTCATAACAGATGGCTCGGCACGTGATCTTAAAAAGAAAGATAATTTCCGTTAAATTTTCATCAGAATCCGGATTATTATTTTTAAAAAGTACTAACATTTCATCAGACGTACGCGATAGAGTAGTTGGTTGAGGCACTATGCTACAAGCCTGAAGGTCGCGGGATCGAATTCCGATGAGGTCATTGGATATTTTTTCGATTTACCTAATCCTTCCAGCCTCACTATGGCCCTGGGGTCGACTCAGCCTCTAACAGAAATGAGTACCAGGAATATTCCTGGAATATTCTTGGGGATAAAAGGAGGCCGGCGCACAGGGCTGACAACCGAACCGCCATCTATAAGCCGATTGTCTAGAAAATGTAGGAACCTCAACATCTGACAACCCTATGGGCCTCCACGGCCTGTTACAGGGATAGCTTCACTTTTTGTGTTTTACTTTTTACTAATATTTCGTTAATGTATGCATTTAAACACAATCACAAGGAACCAAAACGAAAATGCGTACACTCACTGACAAAACTGCAACAACGTGGCATGAGCAACGACTGCAGAAACCAGAACAGGAGCTGCATACCTGATTCTACAGCAGATAATACTTTTTTACTATTAATGTATCATTTTTACGGAATTACGACAATCGTGGTTCTGCAATTAGCACACTGGGTGTTTGACAACAGGGTGTTGAGGAGAATATTTGGACCGAAGAGGGGTGAAGAGACAGGAGATTGGAGAAAACTGCAAAAAAAGAGGAGCTTCATAACTTGTACTCTTCTCCAAGTATAATTAGAATGATCATGTCAAGGAGAATGAGCTGGGCAGGACATGTAACACGAATAAGGGAGAAGAAGAATGCATATAGAATATTGGTGGGAAAGCCGGAAGGAAAGAGACCACTGGGAAGACCAAGGCATAGGTGGGTGAGCAATATTAAAATCGATCTCAGAGAGATAGGATGGGATGGTATGGATTGGATTGATCTCGCTCAGGATAGGGACCGCTGGATGGCTCTTGTGAACACAGTTATGAATCTTCGGGTTCCATAAAATGCTGGGAAGTTCTTGAGTGTCTGTACGATTGGCAGCTTCTCAAGAAGGGCTCAGCTCCATGAGTGAATGAGTGATTATATTCGGCTAGATAAACTAGAAAAATTTATTACCAATCACATAACCTTCAGATCATGTTCCATGATTACCCCTTTATAACGGACACAATTCCTTAGATATTGGTTTCGACTTCGAGGGAGGAACAAATAGCTCAGTTGCCCCAAGCATTCAGAATACTGTGGGGTCCGTTGTTCGCTCCTGATTTTGTTAGGACACTTCGAAGGGTCTAAACCTTCAGTTGATGTGACTGAATACGTACACCCTACTTGAGGACTGCAGAAAATTTAGATCCAAAGATGCTGTTTTCTGGTTTTTAGAATATCAGATGACAGGAAGTTAGTAACATCCGTCTAGCTGTATGGTATAACTACCGCACAATGAAACTACGTTCCTTTATCCACAGGACACTAAATGTTTCAAATAAATTTACTGCAATTGTAACAAACGAGAAGTGAGAAACAACATGTCCTGTCACCTTAAAAAGTTCAAACTTCAAGTCTTCAATGGGTCCAACAAAACCTTAAATAAATTTATTGCAATTGTAAAAACTGCGACGTGAGAAACAACATGTCCTGTAAACTTAAAAAGTCCAAACTTCGACTTTTCAATGGATCCATCAAAACCTTATCATGTACAGTAATGTTTGACCTTGCTACACCATTACCTAACATTTAAATATTGGGCAAGTTACAATCATGTTATCAACTTCACTTAGTGGTAATCAATAAAATTATACACAGATTGGTGTATCATACAGTTGCATGTTTCCCATACAAACGTTTCCGAAGGGCACAGCTCACTTTCTCTATATTTACAATTGATAAGTCCATCTACAAAATGAACTTTCAAGTACGGGTTACGCCGTTTGAGTGTAGGAGTTTGAATTCGAGATAATCTGATATGAATCAACAATACTGAGTACTTAAAAGCGTTTATTCCAAATAATTATCTTTTTAAGAGGCTATTGTTATTTGATAGTCATTTGAGGAGTTGTGTCAGCTATTTATGTAAAGTAAAATTACCATGAGGCCTCTGGTCTGGGTCCAAAATAACAAGTTTACACTGTTTTTTTTTAATTTTTAGTTTTTGTCAGTCAGGAAATGAAAATAATGCTATTTATTTATGTGTCATTTTGGTATGTTCTTCCATCACACTACATATATTAACACGCGTAAATATACAAATTATATCTTCTCTAATTTGTATTTATTTATTTCGTTATCAATTTCTCTCTCATTCTCTCGTTTTCCTTTCTTTCTTTTTTCTTATATTCTTTCTTGTCCTTTAGGGTAAAATAAGGTAAAGCTAACCATGTAACAAGCCGTGGAGGCCCATAGGATTGTGAGACGTCGAGGCTCCCACATTTTCTAGGCAGTCGGTTCACAAATAACGGTAAGGTTTCCAGCCTCACGTACCGGCCGCCCTTAACACCCAGGAAAATTCCTGGTACTCAATTGTGTTAGAGGCTGAGTCGACCCCAGGGCCATAGTGCGGCTGGAAGGTTTAGGTCACTTGAAAAAAAAATCCAGGGATCTTATCGATAATCTGTGTTTTACTTGTATCTCCTCGTTTCTCTGCAAAATTATATCTCGTGGTTTCTTATGCACGTTAACAGAATTTAGATCCATAGTTTACACACACACACACACACACACACACACACAGCTATCTTATTAGTTGACTGCAGCAGAAGTTTGTTTTATCTTACGTATTTGTGCCTAGGAGGGAGGAGGTATTCATTCATTTTAATATCTGAGAAACCTACATATAAGAAGTTAAATTTTGGTACAAATATTATGTTTTTGGACATTGTCCATCGTCTTATCTCTATCTAAAAACGTCCTGTTTATTTATCAAAACACAACGTTTCGGAGGACTGGATACTGTCTCCGTTTTCAGGTAAAACATCCTCAGTTGGGCCGGAGATAAGGACTAGTTCTATGATTGGATCCAACTGGGTAGGTTTTACCTGAAGACGGAGACAGTATCCAGTCTCCGAAACGTTGTGTTTTGAAAAATAATCAAGACAGTTTTGAGGTAAAGACAAGAGGATGGACAATGTTCAAAAATATGTCACAAACTTTTAGATCTTGTTAATTTAACTTTTGTTGTTCTGGAACATCTTCCAGTTACCCTTACGCATCTGTCTGATAATAATAATAATAATAAATATCGGTACGTTAGTGTTTATTGTTGTCTTCATTTTGTAGATATTGTTGCGTATACGGTCCTATTTATGCCGTTACCTCTGTCGAACATTAAGATAAATTAACACATTCGAACAGTCTCTATAATTTCGTTTTATATTCTATCAAAAATTACTTACTTACTCATGCAGCTGAGCCCTCTTTGAGGAGCCGCCAATTCTGCAGTTACTCAAGAATTTCCCAGCATTTTATGGAACCCGAAGGTTCATTACCGTGTTCACAAGAGCCCTCCACTGGTCCATATCCCGAGCCACATCAATCCAATCCATACCATCACATCCTATCTCTCTAAGATCCATTTTAATATTGTCCACCCACCTAGGTCTTCGTCTTCCCAGTGGTCTCTTTCTTCCTGACTTTCCCACCAATATTCTATATGCATTTCTCATCTCCCCATTCGTGCTACATGACCTGCCCACCTCATCCTCCTTGACTTGATCATTCTAATTATACTTGGAGAAGAGTACAAGTTATGAAGCTCCTCATTATGCAGTTTTCTCCAACCTCCTGTCACTTCATCTCTCTTCGGTCCAAATATTCTCAACACCCTGTACTCAAACACCCTCAGTCTGTGTTCCTCCCTTAATGTCAGAGACCAAGTTTCACACCCATATAGAACCACAGGCAAAATTATAATTCTGCATATTCTAAATTTTATGTTTTTGGACAACAGACGTGAAGACAAAACGTTTTGGACTGAATGGTAGCAAGCATTACCCGAGTTCAATCTCCTCTTAAATTCCTCCTGAATCAGGTTAAAAAATTACCTTAATAAAATTTACATGCTTTTGATTGTCTATTATCTTCCTTTATTTTGCGACTCCTTACTAAATGTCTCCAGTGTTCTTGCCACACTCATGCCCCCCCCCCTTATTTTTAATGCCGATTATAATAAAGTGAGAGACACGTAGTTAGAATGGCCTCAGCTGGCATGACATTCATACCGAATATCTTGACAATCCGCTGATTTATATTATATTTCGGGGGGGGGGGCACAAATATGGCGAACTTTCAGTTCTTGATAACAGACTGAAGGAAATAAGATAAATAAATAAAAAGGTTAAAATTATAAAAGAAAAATAACATTTGTGTCAACTACACTGATTTATTTTTTATACAACCTACAATAACATTTTCCACATAAAATACAAAAAAATAACTTGATTGATGCTGTCACTATGGTCAGTATGAAGATTCTTGTCTTCTGAAATGCGACAACATGACGTTCAACAGAATTTCGCCAACGTTTCGGAAGTGTGTACTGCTTCCATCATCATAGTTCAAAATGTGTTAAGTAAGCAAAGAAAAAGAAACATGAAACAAGCTCCAAACTTGTTCTTTGTTTCTTGCTGACTGCTTGGCTGGCTGACTCCTCCACCCTGAAGGTGCAGGCACTGAGTTCCTCAGAAATGTCAGCGAATGACTACTAGACTACACGGGGTCACATCCCATAAAACAGGAGCCTACTCTTCACACTCACTGTGGTGAGAACTCCAAACTGACACATGCATAGAAAAACCTGATTTATTAAAATATGGGCCCTCAATGTCGCTTCTTTGTTTCTAAAATTCTCTTATTTTCCACAGTTTTCCAACTGAATAGAGTTCGTGATTCCACTTATAATTCTTTAATTTGAAGAAAAATCATGTACAATATATACAAAAATGGCCTACACAATGCCCACATGGCCCTCTGTACACTTAAAAATCTTCCCCCACTGCCCTGTTAACCCATCTATTATCATAAGCAGGTCACTGTAATGTAGCAACAGAATAAACTAATCGAAAAACGCACAATTGGCTTTCGACTTGAAAAGTTGATTACATCTTTTAAAAGAGCTATAATCAATCACATTGGCGATAAAAATAACAATATTAAATGTAAATATTGGTTATCCTTACCAAACATATTCACCGATGCCTGTAACTTTATTCTAGGCGCTAAAAACTTAGCGAATGGAAAAGTGAAAATATTGTACTATACGTAGCAGTGAAGTCCGCTTTGTAACCCTCTGAAACATGTAGATAATCTAAACAGAATCCAGTTTGTACCTCACAGAAAACACATTACGTCCCCATAACAACGACCAGCCGGTTAATGCTGTTTAGTGAACTAATCGCTGTTCACTGTGAGAACCTTACGGAACACACAGATACACTGTGTGGGCAGAATATATAGCAATTCAGTCCGTACCTCACAGGAAACACATTACGTCTCCGCTACAGAGCCCAACCGGTTAATGCTGTTTAGTGAACTAATCGCTGTTCACTGTGAGAACCTTACGGAACACACAGATACACTGTGTGGGCAGAATATATAGCAATTCAGTCCGTACCTCACAGGAAACACATTACGTCTCCGTTACAAAGCCCAACCGGTTAATGCTGTTTAAGGAAGTAATCGCTGTTTATTGTGAGAACCTTAAGGAACACACACACATATATATACACTGTATGGGCAGAATGAAGAGATTAAAGACTTTTCAAGAAGGGAATATATAGAGCAACCACTGCGATATAGAAATAAAGAAATAAATCTAAAAGAAACACAAGGTATCTTATCTTCCAGAAAAACAAATATTATAATGATTACTCTCTTCGAGAACATGGCGTTGTGTAGCCTGGTAGATCCTTATGAACGTTTCAGAAAAGCTTTCTGTCTCAGCTTTCAGGTTATAAAAATATTACGTTACTCTTTATTTTATTCTGCTTTCCTTCTTTGAAAATGGAGGCAAGAGGTTCCTTCATAATGCTGATGAGTGTAAATGAGACTACATGGCCTACCATAACCTAAAAAGTTGGACTACATGTAAAGTTCTAGTCTTGTCCCATAAGGTGCTCGGTTCGAATTTCAGCAGGAATACCGCCTGTCCTAAATAAGGTTCTCTCTCTCTCTTTTTCTTTACTTTCTTACACCAGCAAATACCGAAATAGTATCTCGAATAGATTGTTCCTTCCTGAATACTTTCCAAATCATTATTCTCAAATCATCCTGCCGTTGGATGCTGTGTAGTGTGCTGTGATCTCACATCCTGCAGGATAGCAACCTTCAGTATCATAGCCACGAGAACGTCACTTCTTACAATCGTTTTATTCTTGAATATGCAGATTTCACTGATCCTTCAAACACGACAAATGACGCAACAGCCAACAAAACTATTGTTGCTATGACAACAGGCTCATCACGCAACAGTTCAAGACCTGTAGCTTCAGCTGCGACCCCAAGCACAAATGTAAGAATCCCAATAATCGTGTGAATAAGTTTGTTATGAGAAGGCTTAATCCAAT
The DNA here is from genome assembly GCF_002891405.2 of Cryptotermes secundus. Taxonomy (NCBI): domain Eukaryota; kingdom Metazoa; phylum Arthropoda; class Insecta; order Blattodea; family Kalotermitidae; genus Cryptotermes; species Cryptotermes secundus. Next base: position 300,209 of record NW_019738356.1, read on the forward strand.
CCTTCAGTTTCGTAGCGTACAGAGTAATAAATCCTCCAGCGCAGGTGACGAAACACAAAATGGTTGCTACCAAACCAACTATGGCGTGATCTGAAACAAAATGGGAGCGGCCGCTTCTATTTTTGTTAAGTATAATTGTTACGAATCCGACAAGGTTGCAGATAGCAGCTATTATCTGGATAATCCAGTGATGGGCACGAACAGTTTTCTGTACGCTAGGATGCAAGAAGAAGAGGACGTTGTCTTTCGATAGTACCAGAATAGACTCTGCCATCAGTAGAGAGAACTGAAAGGTAAGAATTCAGATTATTAGTAAAGCAGTAGAAGCTACATTCGCGTATTTCTCTGTTTTATAGTTCACTGAATCAAGACATGTTAAGGGACTGAAAACAGAACACATACTAAACAAAATTTCGAAATATAAAACTACGTGAATCAACATGTCAACATAAAAATGCAGACTTATGAAACCATCAGAAATCTATAACCAGCTTGGCTCAAGAAAAGGGGGGGGATAGCGGATTTATATTCTTTAAAATTTTTGGTAGCTTCATAACTTGTACCCTTCTCCAAGTATAATTAGAATGATCAAGTCAAGGAGGATGAGGTGGGCAGGGCATGTAGCACGAATGGGGGAGATGAGGAATGCACATAGGGTACTGGTGGGAAAGCCAGAAGGAAGGAGACCACTGGGAAGACCAAGGCGTAGGTGGGTGGACAAAATTAAAATGGATCTTAGAGAGATATGATGGGATGGTATGGATTGGATTGATCTGGCTCAGGATAGGAACCAGTGGAGGGCTTTTGTGAACACGGTAATGAACCTTTGGGTTCCAGAAAATGCTGGGAATTTCTTGAGTAGCTTCAGATTTGGCGTCTCCTCAAATTAAAGTAAAATTATTCGTGTTCCACTGTGTGTATGTTTAAGTATAGAAAGATTAATAAACTGAGATTATGTTTATTTAATTTGTGTTTTATTCGCACGACTGATGGAGACCCCGTGATATGTAACTAATAAAACGTCAATATAATTTAAAGCTTTTCTGCCATCTTCATTGAATATAGAAAAATCTGAGTTTCTAAATAAACATAACCTCGCACTACCACTAACAATTCGAGCCAACTAAAGATCTTAAATGTGTTGTAAGAGAAAGGAGCTACTCGTTATTTTCGATGTGTGTAATCGCTGGAACATGCGGAAAATGATTTAAAACACCTTAAATTGAAAAGGTGGAGTGAAGATGTAAATAATAAGAGAAAATGGGCTATTGCCTTAAAGGTGACAAAGGTTTTCAGAGATCCACAGAGCCAAGAAGAAAATAAATAGCGAAATCAAAATATGTAAATATATGTTTAATATATTTTTCATTCAGAAACGTGACGACTTCATGTATTTGTTGTAGTTATATTAGTATTTTATTCATTGTGTGTAGTTTTGTGTGCTCTGTTTTGTTTGAGTGTGGTGTGTTATGTTGTGTGATGTGTGTTATTTGTGTGCTGTGTCTTACTGTAGTGCCACTTCCATCGGATAAAAACCCTTTTGCACTTTAAATAAATAATAATTTCGCTTATATAATGACTGAAAATATGTAGTTTTAATATAATGAAAAGAAGGAATGAGTAACAACACTCCTCAGGACCTGGGTAACTTCCATGAATGAAACTGAAGTTTCGGTGACTAAACCATGTTTGAAAGTATGTCATTAACTACAGTAGGTAGGGCCGCACCATAGCTCAAGCGGTTAGTCACTAGCTTCCCACCACGGCGGCCCGGGTTCGATCTCGGGTCTGGTGAAGTTGGATTTGTGGTGGACAAAGTGGCGCTGGGGCAGGTATTCTCCGAGTACTTCGGTTTCCCCTGCCAATCTTCATTCCACCAATTGCTCCACAATCACCCTCACATATCATCTGGGGCTGGTACAATAGGCCAGAAGTGGCCGCAGTACAAGGGACTTAGTCCCACCCCACTAGCAATAAAAAACTACAGTAGGTAACCTGAAAGGGGAAACAGTCTTGTGTCTCTGGCATGGTGGTGTTTATTGCCATTCAATGTTCAAAATAAAATGCAGTTAAGTTTGTAATCTTTGTCTAAGAATCTAAATTATTATGTGACAATGGCGCACCCTCAAGAATATTTTAGAAGCAAAATTGCAGGCCGTCGTTTCGGTAGGAATATACCCTTCATTTTCTCTTTTTTTCCAATTAAAAGTTTTAAACATAGACTTATCAGATAAGTCAGATAAATAATATCTTATAGTAAATTCATAAATTCGGGGGAAAAAAAAGGTATCTTATATTTACTTACCCCCAATGTGAAGAATGAGGGATGCCAAGAATACAATGTTGTCGTTTGAAAACTGTCATAAAATATATAAATTGTTAAGCCTACTAAAATGATCAGGCTTAGCGCAGTAGCTGTTATTCTGTATACTTTATACAGACTGCTCCCCGAGTCACCTTCTGAAGACATGTTGTTCAGGTGAGTTGTGTTATGAGCAACGCAACAAACCTCACTAACCCACTAGGCCAGTCTCTTGCTTTATATGAACTGCAGCGCGTCGAGATAACACGAGATTAGGCATACAACAGCCCTTTCTTATTTCTCCATAATAAATCGTTGTACTTAATTTGAGAATACATAGATTTATACATGAAAAATGACCATCTAAATAATATTGTGACATGACGCCTGAAATCTAGAATAGTTTGTTGCTAGGTAACAGCTCGGTAAACACATTCCCGCGGAAGAGAATGCATGCAACAATACAAGAGTGGTGTTTTCTGTGACTTATAAGTCACCCGCTTATAAGTCATATACAAACCCCTACAAGTGACAATATTTAAAAACATTAATAAAAATTCCGGAATAAGATTTCTATTGTGGCACAACGACTTCCTCCTAACTCATCTACAATTCATCATTAATCCGTTATCTGTTTCTTTATTTAATAAGTTTCGGGGACTAAATTCTGCCTCCATCTTCAGGTAAAAAATATACTCATTTGGGCCAAACTTATAGAGCTAATCGCTGTCTCACGAACATTTCACAATTTCCTTAAAATCCATTGCAAGAATTATGTAAAACGGTTTAGTATGAAATTTAGTAGTGGCATAGTATAAGAGAGCCGGTCACGGTAGCAGAGCGGTCTAAGGCATGCACTGTCTTCGCTCGCTCGGAAGCCGGGATCGTGAGTTCGAATCCCACTCAGGGTATGGATGTTTAGTTTGTGTGTGCGCGTTTTTCTGTGTTTGTGTACAGGTAGAGGCTTTGCGACGAGCTGATCACCCACCCAAGGAGTCCTACCGAACGTGTAAAATCTAGAAAAACCGAAGTAAACGGAGAAGTTCATGGAGGTAGGCCTAGGCCCACTGGGGCTGTAGTGCCAAGGGGAAAAAACAGAATAAGAGATAATGACACTATGATAATTACTAATAATAACTTAGCGCATAGAATTCAGATCTTAGATAAGAGTTTTTTTAATTAAATTGATAAGACGATTTGAATATTAGAACAATCGTCCACGAAAGAGAAATTCTGCCAGTCATTCTACAAAGGCGAACAGTTGCATCTGAAAACCAGTGACATTGAAGGATCACTTAATGCAACTGAAACACATGACAACATTTTAAAAATGATATTCCTTTTGTTTCATTCTGTTTATTTTTTTGTTGCTGATAACATGCGGGGCTCAACTAAGACTTTGATCTGCTTGTCCGCTACGAGTGAAGAAATTAGTTCCGAGAGTAGAAGATCATTTCAATTGATTCGTTAATATTTTCAGCCGTCCCTCTTCTTAGACTCCCTGGAAACCATGCGGAGTGCCTACTAAATCTAATCGCCCCTTCGTCTGTAGGCAAGAAACTCAAGAAAGGAAGAGAAGATTTTCATGAAATTCTAAATTAGATAATTTGACGAAAATAGAAAAAAAAATCTCGACATGTTTTCATATTCATGGGACAAATTTAATGGATATATATGTGCGTATCTCGCTGAATATTCATAGGAGGGGAAATTATTTCCAACAGAATCGTTAAAAATAATGTACCAAATACGAGGGAGAGTCAGTAAATTGACCAAAAATGGATACAAAATTTAAAACATGTGACGTTCGAATATGGACCCCCTCTGTGGTCTAGTGGTCAGAGTTCCTAGCTACAGATCTAGAAGTCCCGGGCTCGATTCCCGGCGCTACCAAATTTTATGAGAAATAGTGGGTTTTGGACGGGGTCCACTCAGCCTCGTGAGGATGATTGAGGAGCTAATTCAAGGAAATAGCGGCTCCGGTCTAGAAAACCGAATTTAACGGCCGCGGGGTTTCGTTGCGCTGACCACGCGACACCCTCTATCCCCTAAAGTTGGCACTAACTTCGCTGACAACCGGCGGTCGCTCGGTCGGTATAGTTCGCTTGCGGACTAAAACCACGGAGTTTGTTTTGTTTGATATTCAAATATGGGGAGGGGGGAAACATTTATTTCTCGACATATCCTCCACCAGCTGTGAAACACTGGTCCCATTGCTTTATCAGCGTTTCAAAATCTGCAGGAGAGCTGTCTTTTGAACGTTACAGCAGCTAATTTGTCATTTACAGCAATCTGTTTATAAGACACTATTAAAATTTTGTGACATAAGCGAAAATATGTAATGACTTAATATACTGGAGTTAATTTGGACCAACTTGACTAAAAATCTGAGTTGACCGAGAAATTATAGCGAAAAGTTCTCTGTATCGAATTAGAAAAAAAAAATCAGCAATTTAGGTGATAACACTAGATCACAGTTAGACAAATATAACCTTCAGTAAGCTCGTTTAAGGGCCTCCATTAAGCTTATAAACTTTATCAAGATGAGGCCAGTTGTTCTTCTGGTAAGAGATAAGAGAACGGAAACTTGAATTTCGTTTGTTTTGAAATCTGTTTCACTCCTCTTTGTAAAATGTTTGTTTTGAATACTTTACAAACGGATAGATATCAAGAAAAATATCCATCAAAATGCTCTAAAATTCATGTAGGTCATCAAGCAAAGAATCAGATCTCTCTGCTTCAATTTAGCTTAAATTGAAAATACCCTACAATTTATGGAAAAAGTCTCCCATATCGAATTATAAAATATTTGTTTAGGGATTTTGGGCCTTGATATTCGGTCACAGACGGACAGAATTATCAGTAGACATGCTGACAGGCACCGTCTTCAGACACAGCTGTCTTACTTCACAATATAATCAAGAGTAATTATGAATTTATTACGGAAAAATTTAAACTACCTGTAAATCTCATACACTACACTCTCATGTTGTCTGTTTCATGCTTGTTTTTCCCTGTCTTATTATTGTACCATGAAGATGGAGGCGAAAATTTCCTCCGAAACCTTGATTTTCTACGGTCTGTATGGCGTTCTATCCCACAAGACAGGAATCTACACCGGCTAAGTTTGTGATGAATTTAGAATGACTCACCGCGAAGTGAGATACGTGACATTTGGTACGTTTACCAAGTAATCAGATTTAAAGCGCAGGACAATGAAGGATGGACCTTAGGATAGATATTATTATCTCAGCCATTTCTATTGACTTTGATAACCAGAAGATTCCTGGTACTTATTTCTGTTAGAGGCTGAGTTGACACCAGGGCCACAGTGTGGCTGGAAGGATTAGATCAATTGAAAAATCCAATCTGGACACGAAGCGCGTCATTAAATTACATACAAATAAATCCTGTGCGATTTAAATTCATATCGTATTGTCACGTGACTGACTCTCGACGAGATTTGAATTTTGTAATCGGATTTACTGCACGCTTACAGAACGTAACTACGTATACTACGACAGTCCAACTGAGTTTCGACACTCCAAAGATGAGTATTAACTACAGCTCATATAAAGTCTTCTGTCTTCACTAACCGTTGCTTGGTAGTGGCTTAGGTATATTTTGTCACCATTTACGCTAAAATTCGAGGCAGAAGATACTTCAGTAAGGACAGTCGGTTTCCCAGTCGAGATTCGAACAACTATCTCCGGAATACTAGTTACACCGCGAAATAACAACGGACGTTACTATGCAGAGGCCCGGAAACAGCAAGAAAGTGGGGGGGGGTTCTGTGCGATCCATGCCTAGATGTTATAAGCAGGACAAGAAAAGCACTTCGAAACATGTACATGTCTAGGAGAGAATAAAAATCTTGGTTCTGGATCTCGAAGAGACTAAAGCCAGGAATGACTGTGCTGGCGAAGGCCAGCGGCAGTTTACCCGACCGTGTTCCAGTTAGAGAACCGCTGCGGTTCTGTTGTTGCCAACTGTTATGTTAGACGCTTGTAGCTGAGCCTGGGAAGAGTTCGTGAACCCAGAGGAAGGGAAATGTCCGCAGTTGGAAGCCGCTACTAAGCAACGGCTAGTCAAGATTGTAACAGCCTGAGAAGACATATCCTATATTGATTTGTAAAGTGTAGTAAGAAGTCGTATAATTGTTCAATAAGTCCGGTCATCAATCCGAAACCAATCCATAAGTCACACTAAAATCGAAATGATGCTATCTCCGCATTATTGTGCAATATTAAAGTACTCTCCTTAGTTTGAAAAAAAAAGAAGTAAAAGAGGGTTATGGAATCACGTTGCTGTCTGTCTGCCCATTTTCAATTTTACCTTTTCTTTGCTATCATTACAGCAACAAAGAAAAGTAGACAATTAGTACTTGCAAGAGATTTATTTTTAAATAGTTTAAACTGGCAAGGGAGCACGGCAAAAAAAAAAACACTGATACAACCATCTTTAAGCAGTTTAAAATATTTTATGGAATCACCCTACAGTATTGAGAACAGAAGAATAATTGTTTTATTAGGCTTTAATTGTTAGTATAAATATTATTTTCTTCCTTCTTTTTCCAATTTTCATTTTTTCAAAAAAAAAAAAAGTGTGCCGCGGAAGACAGATTTCTCGATGTTGGTGATCATCATGGTGCATATACAGGTCACATGTCATCTGAGCCCTTTGGTAAAGGTCACAACACCGCTTCTCGATCGGTAACTGCTTTAAAAACCAGAAATTAAATCGGTGAAAAAAATATTGTATACCGTTCTACACGTAGGACTGCGTTTGAACTGTGTTACCTTGGTAAAGAAATCCGATTGTTATTCGGGACACCCATTGTTGGCCGCTGGTTATACATACGGCATATCATAATGCATCATAACCTCACTTAATCCTGTAGCGATACACTTCTGACATTCTTGATTTTACAGGTTCCACGAATTTCGCGAACTATCTTTCAACTATTAAAATTAAAAACGGCCTGTGAACATTTTCTCATATCTTATCACATATTCAAAGAACGTCGACGTGTTTAACCACAAAACTTAAGTCGTAACATGATGTATCTTGTGTGAAGCTAAATAGTTTGGTTTTATCTGTGTTTTCTTTAGAATCTGAAGTAATAACAGGGGCGAAAATACAGCTTTGGACTCAAATATGCTGAATAAAAGACAGTGTCTCATCCTCAACTGCCTGGTCGAATTAGACGACATACTGTCATTAAATGGTAAGTGGCTGTTATCGAAACTTTATCTTGTATCACGCCCAGAGAATGACATTATATCGCTTTCATCTCTGTACATGCACTTAAAGAGGTGTTAGAATGATAACATTATCATGATCTGGGAAAATTAAAATGCGTTTATATGAAAATGACTTGCATTAAATCCATTCAAATTGCAATGGGGAATTGATCCTCAAAAATAACCTAACGTCACCAAAGAATTTGGAATCCTCTTCAATAATATATATGTACTAATTTACACGATTTACATGCAGGCTGTACTATGAAACTATGTCTATTACAGTACCGACAACTCAGGCATAACTGCCAGTGATGTTTATTGTTCCCATCTTCAGCTCCTCTCCGTAACTACTACAAAATCTGCCACCTTCTGCTACCAACTAATAAGTAACATACATAACGACATAACAGCATTTAAAAATAACCATGCTGTGGGTTCTGACGCTGTGTACTTTTGTAGATATTTACCGAATTTCGGAGGAGAAACCTGCCTTCATCTTCAGCGTAAAATTGTGGCCTCACTCTCCAGAATATGAGCATGAAAGTGTCATTATATCCTAAAAATTGAGGCAGGTTCTTCCATAAACGGGATGCATTTGATTAGCCGATCGCTCATTAACTTCTTAGCAAGGAGTCTGTTATGGGGAGTTCCTTCTCAGAGAATTAAAACATTTCGAAATACCCAAAACTTTTTTTAACTTTGATTCACAAGCACATCTATCTTTTATTTATTTGCACTTTTTTCGAAATGGCCCTCTCAGAACCTCAGATTACGTAGTTTTGAATGACAGGGTCATGACAAAGAAAAGGCAAATTTATCCCTGTAACAGGTAGTGGAGGCCCATAGGGTTGTGAGAGGTCGAGGCTCCCATATTTTCTAGACAATCGGCTCACAGATGGCGGCGAGGTTGTCAGCCTTACTCGCTGGTCGCCTTTTACCACCAGGAAGATTCCTGGTACTCATTTCTGTTAGAGACTGAGTCGATCTCAAGGCCTTAGTGCGGTTGGAAGGATTAGGTAAAATGAAAACATCCAATGACCTCATCGTGAATCGAACCCGCGACCTTCGGCTTATAGCAAAATGCCTGAGGTAACTACGCTATTGCATAGGACGATTGTGAGTAGTGAATTAGAAGGGATATGGAAGGAAGCTCTCATTGCTTAATTTATTATCTATGCATATTCCTAGAATTCCTGAAGAAAAACAAGAAAATCCTGCCAGGATAGCCGGTATTCCGACCGAGACTCGAACTGTGTACTTCTCGGACACATCAATTTTGCCAATACCCAGGATACTCTTAAAAAAAAAATCTCCATTTCAACTTTTACTTTTTTCGTAATTCGTTTTGTATTTCAACACACCTCCGCCTCCACATACTCCCTTAAGACGTGTAGCTTAATGCTTTCAAACCCTTTCTAACACAATGTAACGTGACATTACATAACCTAATCTAAGACCAGAATTTGGACCGAAGAGATATGAAGTGACTTGAGGTTGGAGAACACTGCATAATGAGGAGCTTCATAACTTGTACTCTTCTCCAAGTATAATTGGAATGATCAGGTCAAGGATAATGAGTTGAGCAGGGCATGTAGCAGGAATGGGGAGAAGAGGAATGCATGAGGGTTATTGGTGGGAAAGCCAGAAGGAAAGAGACCACTGGGAAGACCAAGAAGTAGGTGGGTGGGCAATATTAAGATCGATCTTAGAGAGATAGATTGAATTGATCTGGCTCAGGATAGGGACCAGTGGAAGGCTCTTGTACACACGGTAATGAACGTTCGGGATCCATGAAATGCTGTCAAGTTCTTGAGTAGCTGCAGATTTGGCGACTTCTCAAGGAGGACTCAGCTCCACGACTGAGCGAATCTAACATCAGAGAATGTACATACACTTGGTAGTATGGACAGGATTGATCAGGCACTGGAAAAACTCTGCCTTCAGTCTACTTGAACCTCGGTAGAACACATGATTTTCAAAATAACAAAATGTATTCACAATCCACAATTGACATTACGAGTATTGTAACTTGTGAACAGACATACATAATGGATGTGACAGAACCTGAACACTGGGTTAGAGATTACAAAAATTTATTAGGGTCATCGAATTGTATTGACGCAACATTAACACGTAATGGTACTTTATAATATGGTTTTGTTCGAGATAGTTTCAAACGAGGTCTCATATATCTATCCACTGAATTTTGATCAAGCTCAAAATTGAAACCAAACACGATAATATGTCTCGCTGCCTCTCGCCACCATTTTCTGGCATCTTGTCGTCTTATTTGAGCAACCATTTTGGGATTGATTCCTACAACTGGCGTGAATTCATGCTGAAAATGATTTTGATGACGTTGACAAATGGTGGAGGACCAAGTCCCTTGTTGGAAGTTTCCTGATGAGATTTTCCCTGGGCCTGTGGCCCGACGAGAGATGGAAGCTTGTGTTGGGGCTGCAATACGTTCCATTTCAACTCGTCGACTTGTGGGTCTAATTAACAATGGAGTACCGGAAGTTTGACGCTGCAGATCCGGCTTCTTCCGCTGCGGCCGTCCACTCTGGGACTTCTTGGCCTCCTTGGAACCTCCAGTTTCGCCCCCGAACAGGCCCCTTGACGCAGCTATGTTGATCATATACTTGGCGTTGAGCCGCACAACCTCCTGCGCGGTGGAAATCAACACATTTCAGAGAAAGAATGTACCTTGTCAGGTTACCTCTGTATACCAAAAGATTTTATAAACGTACGATGATATCTCTGAAACTGCACAGTTTGCTTTCACCATCGCTTACTCATGAAGCTGAGCCCTTCTTGAAGGGCCGCTAATTCTGCAGCTACTCAAGAATTTCCCAGCATTTTAGGGAACCCGAAGGCTCATTACCGTGATCACAAGAGCCCTCAACTGGTCTCTATCCTGAGCCAGATCAATTCTATCCATACATCTCTTCCTATCTCTCTAAGATCCATTTTAATATTATCCGCCTACATACGCCTTGGTCTTCCCAGTGGCCTCTTTCCTTCTGGCTTTCCCACCAGTATTCTATATGCATTCCTCGTCTCCACCATTCGTGCTACATGCCTGCCCACCTCATCGTCCTTGACTTGATCATTCTAATTATACTTGGAGAAGAGTACAAGTTATGAAGCTCCTCATTATGCAGTTTTCTCAAACCTCCCGTCACTTCATCTCTCTTCGGTCCAAATATTCTCCTCAACACCCTGTTCTTAAACACCCTCAGTCTGTGTTCCTCCCTTAATGTCAGAGACCAAGTTTCACAGACATACAGAACCAGAACTATGATTTTGCCTGTGGTTCAGTATGGGTATGAAACCTGGCTTCTGAAATTAAGGGAGGAACATAGACTGAGGGTGTCTGACAACAGGGTGTTGAGAATATTTGGACCGAAGAGAAATGAAGTGATGGGAGGCTGCAGAAAACTGCATAATGAGGAGCTTCATAACTTGAACTCTTATCCAAGTATAATTAGAATGATCAAGTCAAGGAGGATGAGATTGGCAGGGCATGTAGCACGCAAAAGGGAGAAAAGGAATGCATATAGGATATTGGCGGGAAAATCAGAAGGAAACACACTAATAGGAAGACCAAGATATAGGTGGGTGGACAATATTAAAAAGGATCTTAGAGAGATAGAATGGGGTGCTATGGACTGGATTGATGTGGCTCGGGACAGGGACCAGTGGAGGGCTCTTATGAACATGTTAATGACCCTTCGGGTTCCATAAAATGTTGGAAAGTTCTTGAGAAGCTGCACAACTGGCGGCTTCTCAAGAAGTGCTCAGCTCCATTAAGTCACTTAATTAGTAGACCACTAAACACGTTACTGCGTGGGCCTGAAACCAGTCTCGGAACTCTGCAGGACTCGAGCCACGATACCTCGATATCAGGCTATACAGACTGGGATACCCTGCTCTTTACGGAGGGGCTGGGGGCTAGATGCAGGAGCTGACCTTTCTGCGCAGATAAGCCAAGTAGCAGCCCTCCTCTTCCATAGTGACGTGAATATCTTCCTGAAGAAAGAGTCCAGGAAGGAAGCGAATCTCAAAGACGTCACATGACGGTACCTGGAAAAGTAAATGTATCACGTGACAGGCGAGGGAGACAAGGAAACACGTAGCAACGCGTGAGGAATGCCAGAAAAGGATACAAATTTTCTGGAAATATTATGAAAGCAAAATGAGATCTGAGGTTTTCATAGCGGTGATTATGTAAATCGTCGTTTTCCTGGACACTAAGATGCGCACTGGAAGGTTTCTTCTTTACAGGGCGGGTAACCAGTTACGCAGCAGGGGAAAGGAGCTAGCAAGGAAATGTCTTCACAAATTCACATTTAATACCTCTAAAATTAATGTTTTTATTAAATTAAAAAACTTTTAATTTTCGTTATTAATATTCAGTATAGGGGCACGCGGTAGCGTAGTTGGTTGAGGCACTATGCTAAAATCCGGCAGGTCGCGGGTTCGATTTCTGATGTCATTGTACTCTTCAATTTATCTAACGCTTCCAGCCACACTATGATCCTGGGGTCGACTCAGTCTCTAACAGAAATGAGTACCAGGGATCTTCCTGGAGATAAAGGTCGGCCGGAGCGTAAGGCTGACAACCTCACCGCCATTTGTGATCTGATTGTTTAGAAAACGTGGGACCCTCGACGTCTCACACCCTTATGGGCCTCCACGGCCTGTTACAGGGACAGCTTTACCTCTTATGTAACTTGCTGGGCCGTTAAGAAATTATCCCTGTGCTTAACTAATTAAGCATGACGCCATGAAGACGTATGGGTGAGTGGATGTATAGATCCACGTATTCTTGACATCGGCACTGGTTGGAGGTGAGTGGTCAGCTTCACGCCCCGACCGCTTTACCCCAGGTGAAAGAGCCTCCGGTACCCACTGGACAGGAGGTCGGGTGGGACCCAGAACCGGTTTGGACGACGTGGAAAGGAGAAAAATCTTGCCCCTACCAGGACTCGAACTCCGACCCCTCGGCTGTCCATCCCGTAGCCAGTCGCTATACCGACTGAGCGATCCCGACTCTAATGGATCGTTAAAATCCTTAAGAATGACATTACTAATGTCTAATGGTGCATTAGCAATAACAAGAACTTACTGTTACATCTGCTTCCGTGAATTTCGGTCTCTCTGGCTCTCTCATATAAATGTTCTCAATGGAAGCGACGCTGTCTGAAGGCGCCACGACGTTCTCGTCGGCTGTTTCCAATCCCTCCTCCTTCTGGGAGGCCAAGACCGTCTTGCCCAACTCCTCCGCGTGTTTCTCGTGCGCACGGCGGTTCATCTCATTAACCATTCGGTTAACCATCTCATTGTTCTCTGCGGGCACGATTGAGTGCGTCTCATACAACACAGCCTGTATCTGAAATCAGGAGATCAAAATCCCGCAGGGCCCATACCTCAAGCCTTACTTACTTACTTATGAAGCCGAGCCATTCTTGAGGAGAAGCCAATTCGGCAGCTACTGAAGAATTTCCCAGCATTTTATGGAACCCGAAAGTTCATTACCGTGTTCACAAGAGCCCTCCACTGATCCCTATCCCGAGCCAAATCAATCCAATCCATATCATCCCATCCTATATCTCTAAGATCCATTTTAATATTGTTGTCTCAAGCCACTACTTACGAATTATTCTAACGGCTTCACTTTCATGCTACTGCTATTAACCTGAGGTCTGGACATGGCGAGGCGCAAGGTCTGACGCTCTTCCTCCAGGATCGCGTCAATCCTCTTCATTCTCCAATCTTCCACCTCTGTCAGCACTTCCAGCATCGAGAGGTCTCCGCCCCGGCTGCATGCCAGATCCACAGGGTCTCTGACCCCCGAGTACGTGTTGGGTGGGGTCGCCAGGACCCCAACAACACTCTCCAGAAGGCAACTGTCGGATGGAACATCCAGGAAGCTCTCGGCGCGAACCTCAGTATTAGTCACGCCCAACATCCGAAGATACGCATCGTATTCTTCCTTCCTGTAATTACAAAAAGTCTGTGTGTTCTTAATTAGAAGTCTTGAAGGTGGTATATAGGTCGAATGGGGGGGAGGATACAGGCATCTCCCTTTCTGGATTTTCGAAACCATGTAGTTCCTCTTTAAAATCTCTTGCAGTGGGTTGGGACTGAGTCCACTAGGTACGTCGGCCACTGTTTGGCCTTTTGTACCAGCCCCGGATGATAGATAATGAGTGTGAGGCAGTCGCTGGAATGAGAACTGGCAGGGGAAACCTAAGTACTCGGAGAGAACATGCCCTAGTGACACTTTGTCCACCACAAACCCCACATGACTTTATCTGGGCTCGAATCCAGGCCGTCATAGTGGGACGCCTGCGATTAATCGTTTGAGCTATGGCACAGTTTTCGGGGGAAGAACGAAACATAGGAAATATTAATACCAAAAATCAAAATTGATTGAGTATTCTTCCACAACGCCTACTCTAGATCGGTAGGTAAATTTTGTCCCAAATATTTAAATGTATTTCTGGCTGACTTCCCCCCACCCCCTCACCCATCCCAGCCCCATGAAAATGTTCTGTAGGAGGCCACACAAACAGGTGAATGTGGTCGTCAAAAGTTTGAGTTTCACAGGTTTCATCTCCAAATGAGAAACGCTGCTACCTCGCAACTGAGACCCCTCTAAGTGTAGCCATTTTGTTTGAATCCTGAGATAACTGTAAATGTATTTACAGTCTTTTCACCAATAATCATCATTGGCGATACAGTCCTCTTTGACCACAGCCTTTCTTAGAAGGTTCTGTCAGACTGCAATGGGCATTCATTTTTTTGTTTTTATCAAAAGTAATTTTTTTTTTACTACGACTCGCAAGATCACGGTGGAAGTATTCGACCCCGCCTCCACACGGGAGCCTTTTACAAATTCTGACGTTTATTTTCAACACATAGAGTTACTTGACAAATAAAGCGGCCTCCGTAGTCTAGAGGTAACGTTCCCACCTCATGACTCGTGGTACGCGGGTTCAAATACCCGGCGGAGGTCGTCGAATTTTTAAGGGCGGAAAAATTCAGGGAACAAGTCCTCCGGGAGGGACTTTAAGCTGTGTGTTCCGTGTCGTAACTTTACGGCACGTAAAAGAACCTCATATCCCCAAATGGGATCATTGAGCCAAATTCCAGGACGTTTCCCGCCCAACAATAGTCTCTAAGGCCTCTGATAGATGGGGGAAGCATTATAGACACCGCTAAGCAAGTGGCCGAACTCGCTTGCTCGGCGGGACTGATGGTAAGCACCATTTATCTGTAGGGTAAAGAGACTGGTAGAATATCATAGAGGGAAGCACAATAGATCAAACTGGTCGCCGTGCATGGGGAAACCCACCCTCTCTAAATAACTAACTACTTGCCAAATAAATCAATACTCAGTCATACAATTTCTTCTTGGGCAACCAGCCGCGTCAATTCGGTGTAAAATTCCAATGATTCTGTCTCGTTCATCGGGGACGGTCTCCGAAAAATTGAACGTCTGCTCCAGAATGATGCAGTTGGCCTCGAGCGAGGACTGTAATGCTTTTCGTGACGTTGTCAAGGCTCACCCTCACCTTTGTCCTGCACCGAAAGCAATCAGAGTCTTAATCTTCTCGTTGTCGGAGAGGATGTTCGCAAGATACGCCGTGGTGCGGGGAGAAACTACATGAGTCTGGACCAGTCTTCCCGCGAGATCCAGGTCATGCACTATCTTGCACATGACAGCTGGCCCAAAGCAGAACGCTCGGTCCTGAAATGACAGTGTCTCTACAGTTTCAGCTTTATATTTATTGATACTTGCTTCTAAGTTCAGTGATTTGTTGCTTTTTGTTGTGACACTCAGGTATTCATAGCGATCACTCAGCGAAATACTAACTTCTCACTCGCTCATGGAGCTGAGCCCTTCTTGACGAGCCGCCAATTCTACAGGTATTCAAGAACTTCCCAGCATTTTATGAAACCCGAAAGTTCATTACCGTGTTCACAAGAGCCATAAAATGCTCCCTATCCTGAGCCAGATAGATAATTTCAATACCATCCTATCCTATCTCTCTTAAGATTCATTTTAATATTGTTCACCCACCTACGTCTTGGTCTTCCCAGTGGTCTCTTTCCATCTGGCTTTCCCACCAATATCCTATACCCATTCCTCCTCTCCCTCATCCGTGCTACATGTCCTGTCCATCTCATTCTCTTGACTTGATCATTCTAATTATACTCGGGGAAGTGTACAATTTATGAAGCTCCTTATTAAATACTAACTTCTGAAATCTTAATATCTTGTACTTGTCTGACGGTTACTTCACCTTGCTGTCAGTACCTAACCGCTTTAGTGTCGTATGGTTTGATGAATATTATTAATAAATTGCGAAGGATAAGGAAGGATCTGGCCATGATTTATTTCAAGATGCTATCCCAGAATTTTGCAAGAGGGCCTGAGGAAAGCCGTTAAAATTTTCGGTCAGGATAGTCGATGTCCTGGCTGAGATTCGAACTTAGAACATCCAGAATACGAGTATAGAGCGTTACTGCTATGCTAAACCGATCGATGTATATGTGTCCAATCAGATGCTTTCATTAAATCGATAAAATTGTATTTGACCTTCATGTGAAGAATGGCTGCCCAATACGAACCAACCTGCATTCTTACCAACATCTGCAAGTGTATGTATCAAACATAAAACGCAAATGAATTCGCAACATAAATAAAAAAAAATTACTACTCCGTCCACTGTAGCTTAATTGGGAAAACTGTGTGTTTTATGTTGGTACTACACCGAGAACTTCTCCCTCCAGAGAGACAGGGAGCAACCAATAAGATTACAAGTTCTCTCAGGCAAAATGGTCAGACTTTACAGTTGGTCACTATGGTAAACTGAAGCTGCGCAGAGACAACCACATAGCACAAGTCTACAACAATATATATATATATATATATACATATACATACACACACACACACAAGTTTTCAAGACCATGTCCCACTATATAATCCCCTTCCTTTGAACTTCTTAAGTGTATACTTTTTTCAATCTTATTAGTATTGTGACATGTAGACCCATTGCCAAATAACAGTTGCATAAACAGACAACAGTATAACAGCTGTTCCTAGGGAAAAGCTCTGTGAACACGTTGTTACCCCAGCAACGAAAGAACACGCAATAATGAAAGATATGTTCTCTGTGCGGTCAGTGCCACGAATATATAACGAGATGCAGTGGCGAGAAGCTGGTAGCTGAGGCCGCGGACAGTTCGTGAACCCAAAGGAAGGGGAACGACCGCTGTTGGAAGCCGCTACTAAGCAACGGCTAGTGAAGACTGAGAAGAATTCATGTGTGAAGTTGTTACAGTGATATTTGGAGTGTCGTAGTTACGGGTACAAATGTCCAATAAATGTAGTTACCAACCCAAATCTCCTCTCTAGTCATTCGATCAAGTGAGAGCATCGTCAGATGCAAGGAGTAGCAACAAATACCTGGAGCACGATGAGGTTCCTTTTCACAAGAGCTGACTGCGCGAGATCTGACCGATGAGTGGGATGAGACTTAATTAATTTCGGGCACCAATCATCAAGCACGTAGCTCAGTGCGTCGGGTTTCAGCTCCTTTGAATCCAGACGCTTGAGACCAGCCTTCTCCAGCAGATGTGTGACTTCATCCATACTACACGGCACAAATTTGAAAAGTATTCAGAATTCTGGGCACAGTAACCTTTCAGCCACAACTTGACCAACCATAAAAAAGAACTTAGGACTGATTTTACCTTCTGAGTGGGAGCCCAACTGCAAACAGACTTAGCTGGTCAGTTATTTAGCTGCTTTGTCTGTTGGTTTTATTTATTTTAATTTATGTGATGAGTTGAGACTGAGTCCACTTGGTACGAGGCCTCTATTTGTTCTCACGTACACATGAGTGTGAGTGTCAGGTATAGATGGAATGAAAATTGGTAGGGTAAACCGAAGTATTCTGAAGAGAAAACTGCTCCAGTGACACTTCGTTCACTACAAATCCCAAATATCCTGACTTGGGATTTAACTTTTGCCTTCCACAATAGGAAGCTCGATTTTAACTATGTAAGACGAGTTCAATGCCAAATTTCTGGCGGTTTGTGACTGGTTTTCCACTGCGGCTGCCCGAATTCGATCCAAGGTCAAGTAATGTGGGATTTATGGTGGACAAAGTGTAACTGAGGCAGGTTTTCGCCGAATACTTCGGTTTCCCCTGCCAATTCTCATTTCAACTACTGTTCCACACTCATCATCTTCTATTATCCGAGACTGGTAAATTGGCCAAACATTGGATTACGTAACAAGTGGGCTCAGTCGCACCCCACGTTGCTTGAAAGCAAACTCACTCGATCTTGAAGGTGTTGATCCAGGCAGCGACAGGAAGTTCGTCTAGGGCTGCCACATGGGAGTCCCTGAGGTGTGGGGGTAGAAGTTTTGAAAGGCTAAGAGCCTTGTTCTTTATGCGTAGCCTGGATAATGAAGCAGCCAGCTTAACCCTTACGTCCCACAAACACGTTTCCGCTTCTTGAAGGCCTGCTTCTTCGAATAACTGAGCCCGCAGAGGCTCGTCGTGGTTTTCGCGAGGTAGAAACCGTCTTTTGTACAAATCGTAGAACAGTAGCGACACCAGACACGGTTGCTTCTGGAACTATCAGACACAAAAGGGCCTGAGGTTCTCGCAGTGGTAATTATGAAGAGTTGTATCTTCTGGGATATAACGCCGTATAGTCCGTTAGAAGTCAACCAAAGTTTCGGAGGAAAATATCACCTCCATCTTCAGGATCGAAGAATAAGATAGTCAAGAAACCAACGTGAAAGCAGTTGGCAAGAAGAGACGGAGATTGTTAACTATTTAGATTATACAGCATCAGTGATAAAAATATTAATGAATTTGAAATAAGTTGGTGGAATGAGAATTGGAAAAAGACACCGAAGTATTTGGAAAATATCAGCCTCAGTACCATTTTGTTCACCATAAATCCCGCATGACCTGACTTCGAATCGAAACTGGGACATCCAACAACTAACCGCTTGAGCTATAACGAGTCCAAAATATTCGTTGATCAACAGATGAATTTATATTAATTAACTAATTTATTAAAATTCACTTATTATATTTCAGCATCCCGTTGTGTTGGGCCATTATCCTTATTGTCAAAGCGCCCGTCAATAATGCAACAATATTTTTTTTTTAATATAAAAGTGAATAGTGCAGTGGTCTCCCCGAAAACAAAAAGAAATTACCTGATAATGGCCCATGTGCGGCCGAAACATGTAAAGTGAGAAGAAACATGTGTAAAACTAGAGACATTTTAAAAATTTGATTATCACTTTTAGTGTCTTAATGATATTTTATGATTTTAACAACATCGTAAAGTATTAAAGTGGCACTTTTACTTGTATTTTATATTTTACAAAAGATATTGACGGGTGTTTTGATAATATGGAAAAAATAACAATTAGTTTCTCAACAATGACTTTGCTCAATGGAATTGGTCATTAAAATTATATTTATTTTACCTGTGGATACTTGAGGAAGAAGGCTGTCTGTATCAAGGCTTGGTTCAAAACAGATTTATCTGGAAGGAAAAATATTTCATATAAATGTCAGTTACTTGTACATCACCTAGTGTTTTGCTCAGATATTTGTAGTATCGAACCGAGAGATAGATCTCTTTCTGGGAAATCCTGAACAGACAAGCTTACACTTCTTACTCGTAGAATTCGGTTTAGAGACGACTGCATGACACACCCTTCTGCCATTAAAAAAAAATAATAAGTTACAATGTAAGAAACAAGTAAAGCTATAATTGTAACAATTTCTTAATTTCTTAACAGATAATGGCAACCAGGATCACCACATCGCAGATATTTTTAAAGAAACAGATATTTTTCCGGTAAGGTTGCTTGCTCGAGATATCACGTACTTTCTAAGCAGTTTTAGACATACATTAAAACAAAGCATGTATATAAACTGTGGGCACGCGGTAGCGTATTTGGTTGAGGTACTATGCTACAACCCAGAAGGTCACGGGTTCCACTCCCGATTAAATGATTGGAATTTTTAACTGACCTGATCCTTCCAGCCGCACTATGGCCCTGGGGTCGACTCAGACTCTAGCAGAAATGAGTACCAGGAATATTCCTGGGGGTAAAAGGCAGCCGGCGCGTAGGGCTAACAACCTCACCGCCATCTGTGAGCCGATTGTCTAGAAAATGTGTGGGATCTGTTACAGGGATAGCTTTACTTCCTTTTTCACCTTTTTGTATATACACTCTTGTCGTTATAAAACTCTCTTACCGGATGGTTCTGTGTAAACTCTGAAGGCCGTTTGTGGTTGCATGTAAACTGCATCAGAGAATGTAATTAGACCAAAACTGCAACCACACAATGCTTTACTGAAATACACACAAACCATACCATCCGTGCGCTATCATGCAAGAAATCTTCGCATGTTTCGAGTTGGAGCAGTCTGATTTGCATAGCATGCACAGGTTGAGCTTTCATAGCACTGCATATTAGTCTATACACACGCAGTCTAGAGGCGTGAAGAACCTGATTTATTTCTTGGAGGGTTCTGTGATTACAGGGCAGATTTACAGACTGTAGAACCTTCCGTGCTTCACCACTTCAACTTCCTCCACGTCATCAACAAGAAATTACATAAAGGCCCTCAACAATTTGACATCTAACCCTTAAACAAATAACACTTGAACATTCAGTTCGTACCTCAGAGGAAACACACAACATCCCCATTACAGAAATAAAACTGTTAATACTCTTCAGGTAAATATTTGTTTACTGCGAGAATCACAAATAAAACCCATTTCGTGGGTAAAACGCAGAGTTTTTAAAGCAGATGATGCCTGTATTAACCGCTGTGATACAAGGGAACTTCTACGCGCATGCGCTATGAGAGGAAAGCTTGCGGTACCTACTGTAAGATACGAAGTAAAAGCAAATTTTTCCCTGTGATTAAATAATTATGCACCACGCCATGAAGATGTATGGGAGAGTGGAAGTATGGCTCCACCATTCTTGACCTCGGCACTAGTTGAAGGTGAGTAGTCAGCCTTAAGCCTCGGCCGCTTTACCAGCGAGGAAAGAGCTTCCTGTATCCACTGGATAGGAAGTTGGGTGTGCACCAGAGCCGGTCTGGACTCTGCAAAGAAGAGGCAAGTTACTGCCTCTGCGCCGAATCGAACCTAGTTTCCACGGTCGTCCAGCCCGTAGATCGTTGATGTACTAAGACATCCGGACAAATAAATAGGTAGGAGTATAATATTAAAATTAATCTGATAGGAACATGGTAATGAACCTCCGTCTTCCATAAAGTACGGAGAATTTCTTGGCTACGCGGTGTCTAAAATCGCGTCATCATGAAATTATTAAGGATACTTTTGTGTCATCACTAAAAGATACCAGAACCTATTTTCAGCGGAGGTTGGGAACTGGAATTGTCACACCGGAGATCTTGTTTAACGCTACGTCCATATTGTTGCCTGCTACGGACACTGGGCTGCGTCATCACCAGTTAGTGAAGTAGAACTTCACGTCATCAACACATATTTACTATATTGCATTTTCGATGCACTTCGGTATTCATACGCCTATGGGAAATTCAAACATATTTAAAAATGAATTTTCTTCCGTAAGGTTGTCTGCACAAAGTATAACGCACCCTGATTCACAGAGCACATGGGCTTTACGATGTACCCTCAAAGATGTGTGTACCAGACAATATCAACTTCTCGAGTACGACTCTGCTAGATTCAAAAAGGTAAAGCTATCCCTGTAACAGGCCGTGGAGGCCCATAGGTTCCGACCGCCCTTTAACTCCAGGAATATTCCTGGTACTCATTTCTGTTAGAAGCTGAGTCGACCCCAGGGCCACAGTGCGGCTGGAAGGGTTATGTCAATTGAAAAAGCAAATGATCTCATCGGGAATGGAACCAGCGGCCTTCCGGCTTGTAGCGTAGTGCCTCAAGGAACTACGCTACCACTGCCCCCTCTGCTAAGTGTCATTAGTCAGGGAAGGTTACATCTGAAGACGTCATAAATGATGGAATAGACACGTCTCATTTCTTCTTCGTCCTCGAAACGGAGAGGTCGCGGGAGGACGGTGAGCAGATGTGCAGCCTTGGCTATATCGGACACGGTCCATGTGGTCTCCATAGACAGGGTCGACGACAGGGACAATCCCGAGTCTAGTGAGGATGAAGACCGACGGGGTTTCTTCGCCTGTGGTTGGGACGACGAAGTGGGCTCTCCTTCCATCCTCTCCGGCGTCACACACGTCGTCCTGTTGGCCAATAAAACTTTCTTCCATTTGCGGTTTATCTACATGACTTACTCACTCACTCACGGAGCTGAACCCTTCTTGAGAAGCCGCCAATTCTGCAGCTACTGAAGAATTTCCCAGCATTTTATGGAACCTGAAGGTTCATCACCGTGTTCACAAGGGCCCTCCACTGGTCCCTACCCTGAGCCAGATTTATCCAATCCATACCATCCCATCCTATCTCCCTAAGATCGATCCCAGTATTGTCCACCCACATACGCCTTGGTCTTCCCAGTGGTCTCTTTCCTTCTGGCTTCCCCACCAATATCCTATACGCATTCCTCGTCTCCGGTTTATCTACATGAACATATTTAAAATTAGGGTTTTGCGCACTTTCGTTCACCCCGCAAAAAATGTTATATTTGGCAACTTTTGAACGCACCAGGGTCTAGTAGGAATAGATGTCATAAATCTTCAACTTTAGAGACCTTGACAAAGTTATTTTCGTCACGAGAAAAAAATACAAGATGTTTCATGTTTCCGGTTTGTTGTCAGTTTCACTTCGGGTTACACGGCATTTAGCGTACAGAAAACGTTAAAAGTGGTTTTTAAGACAAAATTGGACTTGTCTTTCACGCTGATGAATGTCAGAAGAGAGATAAAAACTTTACTTTTGCCTGTAGATTTTGCGAGTTTCGGAGGTTCCTTTCCGGGCAAAACGTAATTATAATTGCGTTGAAACGTCAGCCCCACATTTCAAGGTTGATGCCTGCTTTGATCACTTCGAGTGCATGTATCCTGACTCATATATGTAGCTCCAAAACAAAACGGCCGGATGGCTTGCAAGAAGCAAAAATAATTGCTGTGAAAATCTTTTGAGGCTCTCTTTATGCTTCTGTCCGTTCCATGTCATTTTCTCACGTACGGTCATCCATCTTCCAAATTTTGACACCAGACAGTCTTTTGTTTCCCAGCAATCGATGGTTTGTCAACTCTATCGCTACGGGCTAAACTGATCTATAAAGAGACTTCTAAAACGCGCCTAAGAATTCCCAACAATTTTGATATGACGAATTTTATCTACTAATTAAACTTGTCCTAATGATTAACTAATTAAGCATTACGCCACGAAGGTGTATGGAGGAGTGGATGTATAAATCCACATTTTCTTGACTCCGGCATTAGTTGGAGATGAGTGGTCAGTTTCACGCCCCGGCTGTTTTACCCACATTGAAAGAGCCCCTGGTGCCATTGGATAGGAGGTTGGGTGGACCCCATAACCGGTCTGGACGACGTGGAGAAGAAAAAATTCTTAACCCTACCGGGACTCGAGCTCCGACTCCTCGGTCGTCCAGCCAGTAGAAAGTCGTTATACTGACTATACTATCCCGGGCTCCCAATAATTGCATTATTGTGTAATTCAATCTGCAGAAAATGTTATGACTAAAGAACCACGTGAAGAAAGAACAATTATCTACACTTCCATTTTTCCATTTATACTGGAATTCTTAGCATACTTTGCTTCGTCATGGGGGGAGGGGGAACTTATGAGATCAGCCTTCTGCATCTGTCTTTCCTGTTTCAACTTTCGAACTGACTCAACAATTCTCATGAAACCTGATAAGGAAAGTATGCCATTACACGTCATAAAAACATTTTATTTTATAATTTCCTATAACCGATAAAGACAACATGGCGGAGGCACAAAATTGCGAGGTGGAAGCAACACTAGCGCCATTTAATTCAGCATCTTGAAACTTTTATTAACCTACCAGTGACAAGTGTAAGAAACTTCTACTTTTATGAGTTTATACAAGACAGCAAGTGGCATCTATTGGGAACTTATCAGTACTATATAGCTAGGAACTACTTGGAAAAAATTTTCCACATATTGTAATTTTGGGGGCATATCTAGAAATATTATTTATCCATGAAGACAGAGCAGCTCTAACGATCCAAAATGGCGGCTTGGCACCGCAGGAATAAAATCCGAAATTTCTAGATTAAAGCAATTTTCTATGTATGATGTAAAATTACAACATGATGGTCGTGCGAAAATATTCTTTGGCTTTCGGTTTTAGCATCTTAACTAATGACCCACTGGAGCTAAGCACTGGGAATTTTGTGTGAAGATCATAAAAATTAGTATACATGACGTATGAAGTTCGGTGTGACGTCAACAATCACAAACATGGCTAGAATGAGAAACTTTGAGGTTATGTCCGACAATTTTAACGTACATAGAATCAAATATGGAGGAAGGCTCCATGAGTAAAAGTGATATTGTCCTTGCAATTCATTAATCATCATGCCATGAAGACGTGGTGGAGTTGAATCATAAGTCCATGCACTTTAACCTCGGTACAAGACGGAAGTTGCGACGGGCTGATCACTCGTCCAAAGAGTCATATCATCTGTGTAAAAAAGATTACAAAACTGAAGAAAAGGTCAGGGCCCAACAAGGGGTTGTAGAGCTATTGATGAATTAAATAATTAATTAATGAACTAGATAGAGGTGAGTGGTGAGTATCACGCTCCAACAACTTTACCCTCCTGAAAAATATCTCAAAGTATCCACTGGATAGGACGTTGGATCAGTTCAAGGGCCTGTCTGCGAGCTGTGAGAAGAGATAAATCTCTTTAAAATTACAGGGCTGCTTGTCAGTAATAGAATGAAGGAGATAGCTCGCTACAATCAATCAAAGAGTATCAAGTCGTGTCAAAATATGACACGTTATCATAATTTCATTTTTGCATGGTTTAGCTTCGGAATGAACCAAATTTGGATATTACAGGATGACCAGGAGAGACAGAGACAGACTATGTTCCGAGTGGCAGTGATGGGCTCCAGCCGTGGTTAGAAACCGAAAAATATTTGATAGAGTCACGCTATGCTGCGTAGTTCATCCTGAATCAGTAACTTTCGGGGTTGTGGGGTTGTGAGGGGGATTTGGTTAACTGCGCAACCACATAGGAAAATGGCAACATCCGAAAAATGGATGATCGACCTTGTTCTAACTAAAAACATTAGTTCAAATCTAGCCAGTTACATGACAAAACCTCATTTCGTGGTACGATATGTTCTATTCGCTACAAAATTAGGCGTAATTTACAGATTTTTTGTTATTTGAGGATGCTTTCAGTAGCTTCATTGCATACTGTCAAATGGATGGATGACAGATGAATAAATGATTTGGAAAAAAAAACAATCTTGAATTAATCAAGGTACTATCCCAGTATTTTCCTTGATGAACCGAGGACGACTACGACAAACTCCGTGGCCTGTATTCTGCAAGCGAACTATACCGACCGAGAAACCGCCGCTTGTCGGCGAAGTTAGTGCCAAATTTTGCAGATAGAGGGTGTCGCGTGGTCAGAGCAACGGATCCCCATGGTCGTTAATCTCGGTTTTCTAGACTCGAGCCGCTATTTCCTTGAAATAACTTCTCAGTTAACCTCACGAGGCTGAGTGGATCCCGTTCCAGACCCACTACTTCTCAGAAAATCTTGTAGGGCCGCGAATCGAACCCGAAACATTTGGATATGTAGCCAGGAACGCTGACCGTTAGACCACAGAGTCAATGTCTCCTCCGCGTCTCGAACTTAACACCTCATGAATATGAGTATAGGTAGTTACCAATATTCCAGTTCACTGTGTATATATTCAAGGTTAGATTTAAAGGTTAATTACGGTGAAATGTTGAAATTAACCGTAGAACACACTTCTAACCTCGTGGCGATATTTTGGTTCGTGCTAATACGCAACTCATGTCAAGAGCTTGGGTAGATTCACCTTAATTCTGGCATTTAAATTGGTTTGAACATCGGTCATAAACTGGGATTTATTCGCTTATATTCAGTAACGCAAAAATCTTGAATAACTGTAAACTTGATCCGAAATGCAAAACGAAATTATCTGATATACAGCCATTATACACGTTCCTCGTTGTTCGATTCTTCGAATTGTAGACCAAATTATTATTTTTTACTTAATGTATGCTATATGTTGTTGAAATGTTGAATCCGATGTATAACGCCATCTCTCCCGCATAATACACACAAATAATCAATTGTAAACCATTTCCTTCACTTCACATAGCCGCATCGTAATATAATCAACACTCACAAAATAGGCACGATACACTGAAATAGAAGACAGTTATCTCACTCGTAACCTACAATGTAACGTAGGTGCATGTAACGTGTTAAGTCTGAAAAATTCATTGCTATCGTTACGCCAAAATGTAATAAACACGATAAATTTCACAATTACAAGACACTTTTTATATGGGACCAGAATATATCACTAATGTAATCAAAGGTTTCACTTATCAGACAAATTTATGTCTACCAAAATACCTTACTGCAACATTTACATGCTACTAAACAAACACTATTTTCTTTATTGCTAGTGGGGTGGGACTAAGTCCCTTGTACTGCGGCCACTTCTGGCCTATTGTACCAGCCCCAGATGATAGGTGAGGGTGATTGTGGAGCAACTGGTGGAATGAAGATTGGCAGGGGAAACGGAAGTACTCGGAGAAAACCTGCCCCAGGGCCACTTTGTCCACCACAAATCCCACTTGACCAGACCCGGGATCGAACCCGGGCCGCCGCGGTGGGAAACTAGCGACTAACAGCTTGAGCTATGGCGCGGCCAAAACAAAGACTAAGTCAGATATTGCAGAGCAAAGCATTGGGCGTAATATACCCTGAACGCCTGAAGAAAAAGTGGACAGACAAAATAATTTCGGAATGGACATTTTTGTTGCAATGGATATTGATAGATTTACGCGAAGGAAAGCGTGTAGATTTTCATGTGAATTTTCCGTAGTCTTTGCCAGTTATCTCCGATGTCCGCTATAACCGAGTTAAGAGGGATTCACGAAAGTACACCATAAGATGCACAGCCAGTACACGCAACAGACATAGAAACAGAATATGATTATATACGTAAATGGTTTTATATTTTTTATTTTAAATAGTTTTCTAGATATAAAATCTTCTTAGTGCTTCAACATCTCTAAAAGTTCACAATTTTATACAGCAAGATTTTGTCCGTTATATCGTTAATCCGTTATAACGTAGATTTACTGTATAATTGAAACGCGTTTATTGTAGTGAAATTATCAAATACAAAATTTCGTGAAAATGAGTTCATGTGTTCTCGCCTGTTTCGTGTGTACAGACGGACAATGATCGCCGTGACTGAAAAACACGTCTAAAAAAAATGCAGCATAAATTATGGGAGGTGTGTCAATAAATTTTAACTTTAATTCAAATTATTTCCAACTATATGAAAATAATTTTCTCTATTTAATTTGAAGCTTCAATCACATTGCTTTATACCGAACGAAATCTTAATTAACACTTACGGATTTGCATCCATTTCTCGTTGCTGTTCCACTAATTTGAAGTAATTCTTCATCCTCCAATCTTTATTGCTTGGTAAAAGTATATCACACGAAATACTGTATGTGTCCATTTGAGGACTTTAAAGTAAATACACAAACACAGAATATATAAAATAAATCCTATGACTTATATGTATTGCATCCCTGAATCATAATAAATAACCCATAATATCATCCGAACTATATTTCAGTTTGGGTAGCATATTGTTCTAAGTAGATCCGGACGTCTCAGTAAACACATCGACACAGCCCCCACGGTAGTCAGCACGAGAATGTTCGTTTCGTAAAACTGTCGCAAGATCAGCTGAGTCTGCGTTCGCTTTTATATATAATAAACATTCTGCTTATCCGCTTTGACT